>NW_010242412.1:0-74230 GCF_000690775.1 Eurypyga helias | reverse complement strand
GGCGGCGGGGCCGCTCCGGAGGCGCCGCCTCGGCGGGGCTGGGGCTCCCTCTGCGGACCGAAGCGGTAAAGTGCGAGGGGCTGCGCCCAAAACCTTCCAACCTTCCACTTTTTTCCTAATTTTCAGGTTTTTTTCCTTCCTTTCCCCCACCCCACCCCCTTCCATCCCCCTTCCCTTTTCTGCGTTCCGCTTTTATTCCCTTGGCAGAGTACGCTCGTTTAGGGACGGGCTTGGTTCTGTGTTCAGTGGCGTTGCAGGAGGGCTGCCAGGAGCAGATTCCAGTTTCGATCAGGCAGGCGTTAACTGCTCTCCCCTGGCTGCCTCCCTCTGCCTGAGCAAGCAAAAAGAAAAGCGAGTAAATTCAACAGGGCAGTTACGGGACCAGTTAGCAGGGAATCGGCGTTCCAGAATATCCCAGGTTTATTCTTTGATGTCACCAAAGCAGAACAAAGATACGGCAGCCCCTGCTATGGCGCTGGTCAGCACTGCTTGTGGCGAGCAGCTGTTTGACTCCACGCACTGAAGTCGGTGAGATTCTGAAAACATTGAGAGACTTCACACACAGGTCTGATTGCAGGATTGGAATTAAAAGGGAAAATATTTGTTGATAGGCAAGAGGCTGGAGGTGTAACTTGCTAAGAGTCAAGCATGCTTTACGTTGTTATTTGAAAGTAGGAAATCTGCGCGGGAAAAGCAGAAGTCCTGTGGAGCTGCCTCTCCCCCTTTACTGCCGGCTGCCCAGACTGATCTTGGTTGGAACTGGGTCAGAGTGACTGATGAAGCCTTTTCCACTTCTAGTAAGACTTTAGTTAACGCCACATACGTTAAAATTCCTGAGATAGTGATAGGAGCTTTCTTTGGAGAACCAGAAAGGACGTTTCTAAATGTGTCCCTTGCTCCCTTCTTTCTTTGGGCACTAACTCACATGGCCAATAATGAGAGTGTAAATGTCAGTACTGTTTAATTGCTTTCCTGTTCCTGGAAGAGGAAAAGAATGGAGCAAAGGTTCTGTGTTGGAAGATCTGTGCAGTCTGGTGTGAGTGACAGCCTGTCTCAGCACCGCGAGGGTTGGTGCCAGGAAACGACAACAGTCAGGGAGCAGGGGACCCCTGGGAAGCTGGAAGAGCCCAGCAAGCTGTTGGGGTCCCCCTGCTCCTCCTCTGAAGCTCCTGACAGCTTTGCCTATTAAGACCTATCTGCAGAAGAGCAAGTGAGTTTGCAGAGGGAATGTGATCACATTCAGCATCTTCAGAATCATCTGTGAGTGTTACTGTACGTGGCTGGAGCTTGCAAAAGCAACACTAGCTCCCCATTGTCACCACCTCAAATACCACCTTTCAGAAGGACTAGATGAAGTGTGGAACTACAATTTTATTGGGTCATATAATCTGAAATATTACAGTTTTTGCTGTCTTTACAGTGCCACAGCAAATTAGTAGCAAGAAAACTGACAAACTGTATTTTGCATGTGATCAGCCTTACTAATGTATTATTCAGTTATGATTATTTTTTAATGGTCTAAGAAATGTAGAAGCATTTCAGCGTGGCTGGATGGGAGTGGTGGATATCACTAATTATAACATCTTCATTCCAAATATGGTGACTTGAAGGTTAAAGAAGATGAGTCTTTTCTAGTGGAGTAAATAGTTGTGTGGAGTGTAGTAAGATTATGAACGGTTTTATCTTGGTTTTGCAAGCATTTATTGAAATGCCATAAAATTGTGCTCTCTTGAGTAAATCTGCTATAACTATGGCAACTAAAGAATAGCTGTTTCATATCTTTCTCCCCCATTTCCCCTTTACTGATGAGGAGCAGAGTCCTGACACACAACAAGCAGAGCCTGGCTTTCTACAGACTTTGACCTTCTGGTTAGATTTTCTGGTGTCTAATAAGAAACAAGCTTATGCTGCAGTCTGTCTTACCTGGGAAGTACTTCATCCTCTTCTCTTCTATCTTGATGCTTCTTTCCAGGATTCAGTAGCCAGCTAGTATCTGAGATCACTACTTATCAGTAAACTGTGGTTGCAGTTAATTTTGTAATGCAAAATCAACATGACTTGCTGAAAACCTGGAGACTGATGGTTAATTTTTTAGGCTGTGCTTTCTATTTCAGCCCATTGAAATGTAAGTCTTCTAAGTAGTCTGATAGGCTTGAATTGGTGCCTTCAAATGTGTGTCAGTACTTAGTTTTAGTACATGAGAACAGGACACCAAGGGGTCGATTCTGCTTCTGGAAGTGCCATGGTTTCCATGCAGTGCATCGATGACCCACTAGCTGGAGTTCAGCTGGCTCACTGCATCCTGTGGTATTGGAATTGCATCTCGACTCTCCTTTAGAAGCATCGTGGTCACGCCGGTTCTGTTCTGGGGCAAGAAAAGCAGCATTGCAGTGGCTTTCAGCTGCCGGGGTTAGCCTCAGCGTGTTGAGCTCCCAGGTGTGTTAGAGGACCGTGGGGCTGCCCTGGCTTATGCTCCATCACAGCCCCAGGAGCAAGGCAGATGGTGGAGAACTCTGCCCTGGACAGAGATGATGTAAAGCTCTTATACCTGCCCTCTGGTAGCTTTCCCTGGGCAAGGAATATTAAGACCACTGTTTCCATCCATTTTTAAGACGCCCGAGTGCAGTAAAGGGCTCTTTGTATAACTGAAAATGGTGGTGTATGACACCGCTGAGCAGGCGAGCGAGTCGTGCTCCAGAGACGTCTGTGTTTTATTGATAAAGATTGAAATGCGAATGGTGCTTTGCTATCCCTTTTGCTTCCAGGCAGTATCATGAGTTATCTTAATATTGAAATATCTTGTTATTCTGCTACTTTGAACTGAAGGGTGAGCACAAGACAAAAGGCTCAGAAGGGAAACTCGGACAGTAATGTGTTTACATGAGAAGTGGATTTTACAGCCTTGAAAGGGTTGTAATGCTCTTCTACCTTGAGATGCTAATAGTGAAGCTTGAAACGTTGCACAGTATCATTAGCAATTAAATGCGTGTGTACTCCTCTTACATCCTGTAAACCTCCTGCAAATCAAAAGGGAGATGTACACACATCTAATAAAATAATGATTTTGAAAGCGGAGTTCCAAAGCCCTGCAATTCACAGACAACATCTTCATGCCTGGCATATTTGTGTAAGGTTTTAGAATAAAATTAATTGCCTGGGGCTTTGGACTTGTATCGGATTGACTTTGTTCTTTACCTGTGTGTTATTGGTACTTTGCCTTTTATGCCTCTCTTACACCACCTTTTGTGCTGTAGTATTCCAAGATTTTAGCTTAATTAATTTTATTTTCTACCTTTGAATTGCTTATACAATTCTTTTGGTGGCAAAAAATTATGTGTAAATAGATAGAGATACAGATATCTTTCTGAAGAAGTTAATTACGCATTTTAAGTAGCATATACAAGATTACATACGTAAATACATATATCCAATGGAGAAAGCATTTTAGTAATAAAGTAGAAATACTTCTGAATCCTGTTTTTAGAAGCCAATGCTGAGCAGAAATGCATTGGAAATACATTTTTGGTGAATGTGTTTATTCCAGTTTTGAGCTTTAACATCTTTGACACCTGTTTTATGTTTATTTTGCTAAAACAAAGTAGTGGGTCTGCGTGTATATGTGCACACATGTATGTTTATTACGCACATGATGTATTTGTTACAGAAATGTAATGTAAACATACAAAAGTTCACATTACTTTAAATACTGAGCTTAACTGTCAACCACAAAACATATTTGCAAACTCTTTCAACATGTGTAACATATACAATCCTAATTAGAAACATTACAATAGCAGAGATGCCCATATGTTAGTGGTAATTATGTTGAAAGAGTTTGTCTTGTGGCTCAGAATGAAGTTTGGAACTTGCAATGTGAACTGTCACATACCAGGATTTTGTAACGTACCTTTAAAAATATATATATGAATAATTTGCCATGCCCATATTGTGTTAGATTAATTAAAGATGAGGGGTTTTAATGTGGTGGTCATTTGATGCACGGGGAGGGATTGTTTAATATATATTCCTGATAGGGTTATTGAAGCCTTGCCTTGAAAAAGGCAGTGTTGCATGTTTGCATGTGCATTGGGCCTTTTCTACATGTTATCTTTAGAAAATCTGGAGGAAACATATGTAGGTATGTCGTACTACAAGGCACACAGAAGAAAATCCTGTCTATGGCAAGCTACAGTCACTTTAGAGCATGAGCTATAGTGTCTCCCTCTGGCGCACATATAAACGGATATTTATGGAAAGCATAATTTCCAACAGAATAATTAGAAATAAATTTATGAATGGGTCAGGGCTCTCCATCGAAAGAATGCTTTAAAATAATTAGTTATTTCTTTCACACAGTTGTGACCAACTTCCACTGTACTTTGTCAGTTTAAATATGCTTACGACAGGATCCAAGCCTAGCAGAAAATGTGTATATTTAGTTTTCCATTATATACAGTCAAATAATAATAACTATGAAGATAAAGGCAGTGGCTACAGCAGTAGATAATTTGTTTTTGTGATAAATACAGCTAGGTTTAGAATTTGTTCTGCCTTATATCTCAAACTTGTCCTGTGGTTTCTGTATCCTTCAAATCAGTGTGAAACAGAAGCAAGTTGTGCTCTACAAAGAGACAAGCAATTTGTAACACCAAAGTGATGTTTTAGGTGAAATAATGTAGAACATATTTGTATGCTATGAATAAACAGTCTGTTACTAATAGCACAAAAAACTGTAATGCCTTAGGTGGGACGTGTTGGTATTCATCTAGAAATGTTCAATTCATAGGTTTAGCATCTTAAATAAGATGGTGTAGTGTTTTACTGCTAGCAAACAATAAAATGCTGCTTTAGTGTGTCAGTGTGGTAGCATGTGGAAAGATCTCCCTTTAATTTAATTAGGGTTTATTTCTGGAAAGAAAAACTGGATAGTGGCACTTCACAATGGACTGCAATGGAAATTTGAAGGATCTAGAGGAGAGTCCATCTCATTTTGGTTTTTAGGAAACACCGATTTTGTGTGAATATACCAAACATGATCAAAAGTAATGGATGTTGTGAATGAACCTGCCGTCACAGACATTTTATTGCGCGTTCATATTTACTAACAGTCCTAAGTTGTAGTTTCTCATTTTAATAAAGGCCCTTTATTCCTACACAGTGTAGAGATTAGAGTGTAAAGTTCAAGGTAACTGTCTGTAGCAGTTGACTATGAAACCCATTTCTTCTAACTCCTGGATTTGTGCTGAAGGGCAATGCTGTCGAGTGTGAACTTACAAAGTCAAAATCTTGGCCGATCTTTGGTCTTAGCATCTTTATTTATTTCTTGATCTTATTAGTCACTTGCTGTGATGTGAGAATGAAAAGAATACAGGGATAAGAAGAACAGTGTTTTAATCCTTTCCATGTTGTTGTGGGAGCTACATGTAACTTAATAGTTGTTTCAGTTATTGACCCCTTTTTGGGGAGAAATTGAATGTGTGCATTTTATTGATTGTGCAAATACTCATCCACTCTGGGCAGAGCATCCCTGCAAAGTGTCGTGGGTCAGTCCTTGGTGAAACAGAGCATTACTTGCTTTGAAATCAGTGGGACGAGGACAGTTTGTACTTGACTGTGTGACTTCCAAACCAAGCGTATAAAGCCATTTCTGATGGAAAGTGGTGTGGGTTTGGGGTTTTTTTACAACAGCCACATCCTCCATCAGTAAGTGATACTTCACATGGTACGAGTAAGGGTTCCCTTTCTGTATGCCAGTGTATTGCAATTTCAGGTGGCAGAGGATGGAGCACAGATAGGTGTAGGAAAGAACCCCGCTGAGTACCAGAGCTGCTCTGATGCAATTTAACTCTTTTGACTTGATGTATGGTGCTTCCAGAATTTCATTTCTTTAGCATGGCTGCCTGCATACGGCTGCAGGGTAACTGCTGGCCAGCCTCAGTGCCCAGTGCCGTGGTTCACTTAGCTGTGGTTTAGGACTATGAAGCACGTGGCTGGTCCCTCTGTCGGCGATAGGTGTGAGTTGGAGCTAAGCTGCTGCTGTTTAGTACAAGACTCCTGCCGCCTCCTGCCTTGGTGGAGTGTTTTTATGAGCAGAATTCAATTTCTTTTCAGGTCATGCTTCTCATACATGAAGTGTATGTATGAAGTGTATGTAGTGTATTAAGTGTATGTGTTTTTTTCATCCTACCAACTGTTTCATAGTTTGGAGAGGATATTGCTCAAACTGTCCGCTCATTATGGTAACAGATGCCAGCAAATGTTGGTCCATTTGGAGCAACTACTGATTTTTTCTCTCTTACAAAGAAATGCTCTATGTGCGCTTTGCCCTCCCCGCCACGCCGGCTGCTCTCGCAACAGGTGTCAGTGTAAGGCAGTGATGGTAAAACTAACTGGGAGACAAGCTGGTGTGATCTGAGTTCGCAACTCCATGGCCTGAATGTGTCTCACAGGCAGAAATGAGGAAACTTGGAGGGATTATCCCTACGTAAAGACAATAGTTTGCATGTACTTACCTCTGTAAATCCCAGCATCCCTCCTTCTGGTTGTTCCCTGGAGTCACTCACAGAAGGATAACGTATTTCTGCCGTGTATCAGCAGTGCTTGGAGTTTGACTCTGAGAGGTTCGTTTTATTGGGACAATGACTGGGTGAAGGCACTGTGCTGGGAAGGCAGTAAGAGCAAGGGATGACTCCTTTCTTGAAGCCGCCTCGGCTTTGTAAGCAATTAAAAATGTTAAAAATAGACAGCAGTGATTCCAGCCCTGCCCATGCAGGGATGAAAGCACACCTTGTCGTGTGCCCACCAGATGCTGGTACATCGGATTACATCTCCACACAGGTCCTGTCCCTGTGCCTCTTTGGATCCTAACAAATGCTTGTTTGGATGTGTCTCAGCAACTCCCTGCAGCAGTGATCCATCACTCGCCGTCCCCTCTGTGCTGCTGGGCTGCTGGTAAATGCTGGGGGTTAGTGCTGTATGCTTGGAGTGGTGGAGGCCCCATGATTCCTGGTTGCCCTTTGCTTTGCATACCTAATATTTTGCAGTTATTCTCTTCTGTAGCGCAGTTTTAGTAAAGATGCTGCAGTTGAAGTTTTTTTCTCGTTACTGTGAACTGTATGAGTGTCTGATCTACTTCAAACAATGCAGTCATTTTGTTTGGCCTGGTGATTCCTGTTCCTCTCCTCTTTGCTTGTTTTCCCAGTATAAAACACCCCTCTGTGAGCCTTGTAAAGAGGAAGAGATGTATTTTTCCCTGAAGGATTTTTTTCCTAGAACCGTCAGCTACCCGGGAGCCACAGATCTGAGCTGTCTCTGCTGGGCTCTGGGTCCTTATGTTAACAGGACCTTGGGTTACTATGCGTCAGTCCCTTCCTTTCTCTCCCTGGCTGGAGCAACATCAGATACTTTTGCCAAATACTCTTACAATGTTGGATCACAGCAACACCCTTGCAGGTTTTGAGAGAGGATGGAGTGATGCCACGAGGCAAACACTGTCTGCTCTTCCTTCCTTCATGTGAGAGAGGAGAAACTCATGCAGAAATTCTTGCAGGCACAATGTATACAGTATTTTTTCAGCCAAGTTTCTTTAGTGTTTGTTCTGGAGACTTGCAGGCTGTGCAAAGCAGCAGCAATGCCTCGTGTTTATATGGCTCTTCCAGTTACACCACGAAGAGATGACAGAGGGAACAGACAGGACTTGTTTGGGGGTCTTTTTATTTGCAAGTCAATTGTTTCTATTTAGAAGCTCTAAGAATATTTTAATTAGGGTAATTACCCTTGACCAGGTAACTGTAATGGCTTGCTGCTTTCCTAATGGCTTTTCCTCTGTGATTTCCCTGCTTGGCTTTGGGATGGCATGGTGAGAACTGGAATAGGAACAGCAAAAGGTTGGATCTGGGAGGAGAGAAGAAACTGCTGTATTCAAAGCAGGAGGCCCACAGAGGTTATTGCATCGGGAAGTTTCTACTCACTATAAAATGATAGGCAAAGTTTTGGTAAGGGACTGGTGGGAACTTGAGACCCTTTGGAAGAGGCTTCAGGAAGAGCAGTTTTCTGTCTGAAAGTCTTTCCAGTTTGGTGGGGATTGTGCTGGTTTTAGCCAGGGAAGAGTTAACTCTCTTCACAGTGGCTGGTATGAAGCTGGGTTTCTGGATTTACCCTGAGAAAAGTACTGATAAGATGTCTTTTTAGCTGGTACTGGGGAGTGCTTTCACCAAATTCAAGGTCTTTCCCAGCTTCTGATACTGCAGCTGCATTCCCAGCTTTCTCACCACAGACAGTGCGGGGGGAACACACAGTCCAGACAGCCGACCCAAACTGACCGCAGGAGGATTTCATTCCGTAGCACGTCGTGCTCGGTACATAAGCGGGGAGTGGGCTTGGGGGTGTAAGAATGGCTTTGTGGTATTTTGCTGGCTGGAGTTAAACCATGACAGGGGATGTGTGAAGTAGGGAGCCCAGAAAACAAAGGCAGCAAAACCAATAGCCACATTTGTAAAACATGAGCCAGTAACTTTGTGGTAAGATAAGTGTTCTGGGTTTTTTATTCAGGTTTTCACAGTTTTATGAAGGGATGATGTGGTTGAAATACAGTTTACATCTTTTCCCTCTTTTTATGTTTTCCTTACAGAGTTTTTCCTGCTACAGTGCATGTTGTGCTGTTTTACTGGTGTGTGATTGAGGCTTGTGTCCTTGTTTGGCTGATCAATAGCCGAGCAGGTCTCCTGGCTGGGAGAAGCGCGTCTCGCACGGGTGCTGATAAATAACCACAAATGGTAGGGCTCTTTACGCTTTGTGTTGGAGGAGCACTTAGCGCAGCGCTCTTCTGCTCCGTGGCGCTCCTCCTCGCTGCCGCTGTAACACGAGTAAAAGATTTTAGCAATTTGGCACTTGGGTTATTAATTCTGGTGGGAACGCAGCGCTTAGGTCTGCTCTCGGATTGAAGCAGCATGTGAGAAGTGCGCAGGGCAGGGGTCGCGCCGGCTATGATATTGGGATCAGTGTCTCGGGGTGATCCGGGGAAGCTACTTCATCTTACAGTGCTGCTTTTTCCCCATCTGAAAGGAAAGCAATAATGAGACTCCCTTCCTGTGGAAAGCATCCTGAGCACTACCCCAAAGGAGCAGCCAGTATAAGTGTGTACCAGGCGTATTTTAGGGTGGCCTGATGCTGGCACTGCTCTCAGAAGTTCCCTTCAGCCTTGATGTCTGGGGATTTGTTTCCTCACGGCATTAAAGCAATTAACAGGTACAGGGAATACTGGGGGGTGGGGTGGATGTATATGTACTGTGAAGGGCCTATCATGGAAGCATGTTACTCTGCCTCAGGTCTCCTCTGCCATCCCTCCTCAGCACGCCAAGTGCTGAGCAGTCTCAAGCGGTATGAGGTGTTCCTGGGGCTCTGTGCTGGTGGAGGGAAGATACCCCCAAACATACCTGTGGAAATCAGGATGGAAAGAAGCTCAGAAGACCAGTTCTGATTGTAACCACAGAGGGAATTGTGAGCAGCAGTGTTCAATTTAGTGTTACCCCACATTTTCATTTCTATAACCCCATTAAAGCCCTAACAGTTTTCCTGGAAGCAGCCTTTAAAGTTCTCACTTGATTATTTTTTACCTCCAGAGATGCTCTTTCTCACAAACATGCGGTGTTGGCCATGGTGAGAAATTGGGAACAGATGAAAATATCTGTGTATTGTCATTTTTTCTACAGTAACTGTGTGTGTAATCTGTGCTGTGGACATTTCCAGAAATTGTGTTGCCGCATTGCGGAGTTTTGGAGAGCTCTGCTGAGGTATCGTGTGTACAAAGAAGTATTTTTAATCTTGGGTGAAAGTGGTGGATTATTTTGGTTAGGTGGCAATATTACTGGTGTTAAATTAACAGTATGGGGAGGGCTTAAGAATTGCATCTTCTGAACTTCAGATTTCAGAGATGACAAATCTGGGTTCTGCTTCATTCATAGATTTGGCAAATCGAATTTATCTGAAGAGCGTGAACTCTGTTTTTTGCAATTTTCCTACGCTGAATACCTTCAAAATAAAGAAAAATGTTCTTCATATACCTTCATTAGCATGCAGTGTGCCATGACAGATTTATGAAAGACGTCTTGGTGCTAGAGTACCGTGGTGCTTTATACCATTTGGTAAATAGCATGATGATGTGTTGGCCACTCAGGTTTCATTCTTGGTCCCATTCATCATCTCGCTATGTGACTCCAAACAGACTGTTTCACTCCTTTGTCTCAGTTTACCTGTGTATAAAATGCTGGTACCATCTCCCACTGCTATTGTGAAATGTAATTAAGTTAATGCTTGAAAATACTGTTTAAGTACAAGCCTCAGCTGTTATTTGCCAAGGTTTTAAACTGTGTCGGGAAGAAAATCCTTCTTGGTCCACTTATGTTTGGGGTTTATTTTTGGTTTCTGCCTTTTTCTGTTCTTTTTTTGTCTCCTATAGCTGTTGCGAGAAAGTCAGGAGAATGTGACATTCAGTGAGTGACACCAGAGCCGGTGGAGGCAGGGAGGGGCTGGAGCCTTCAAGTGTATCCAGTGATGCTGGAGATCATTAACACTGCTATTTATAACTGTAAAAACTAGGTTTCAAGGGGAAACATCTAGGCTTAGCGTGGCTAATTATACAGCTGTTAACTAATCTAACAGTGATCCTAATTCCACCAAACCTTCGCACTGACATTTTACGGCATTGTGTGAAGCAAGCTAATATAGCAGAGAGCCTGTCAGGTGGAGATGGGCTCAGCTTCCCGGCTCTGCTGGCCGCCTGTCTTCTGCAAATGCAGGATGAGTTGCGAGGCACAGCCAACACCTTGCGCTGCAAACGGGTTCCATCTTAAATACACCTCTTTGGAAAGGATAAGGGCATCTGGACTGGAGGTTTTAAGGAAATCTCCAATTACTAATAAAGTCAAAATGACAGGGCAGGGGTTACTGAAGGATTTTACAACTGCTGAATCCTCAGAATAACTCTAGATACACATACAATATTTGCATTACTAATTTAATGTCTTTACACTTCCACAGAAGTATTGTCTCAAGGATCTATCTGTGTAAATTTAGTGCTAAGATCAAAGTCTTTTTTTTCTGTTTAAAAGCATAAAATAGAAAGTGATCACACTGAAAAAGTCTGACCAGTAATATGATGAAATGGATGTATCAGATGTATACACTTTCCTGTCATTCCCCCTGCTCCTTTGTTGAGTCCGTGCTATATTTTTGAAGTTTTAATTCACTGAAGTGTGGCCTATTTCCTTTTTTATATTGTCTGATAGCATTTCCCACTGTTTGCAGGTAAGAGATACTTGACAGGAAGACAAAGGGTGGTCCTTCAGGCACCACGGCCTCCTTGCTCCACCGAGAACCTCATGAGTAGGCAAATGAGGGCTTAAAGGCCCCGAGTGCATTGCACTATTGTCAGGGTGCTGGTTCTGTACACATCGGCTTATTGGAACATTTATAGCTTCTAGGGGAATGCAGAGCAGCAAAGCCTCCACTGGTCAGGTTTCCATTTGGGACCGGGAACAGGGGAGCTTTGCTTTCTGCACTTGCTGGTTTTACTGTTGGTAGTTTTCACATGTTAGCAATTAACCTTTAGTTCCGCTTTTCGCCAGTATTATTTGGTCCTCACTGAGGACAAGAGGAGGTGGCCCAATGGGAGGGAAAAATAGTCTGGGCCAGAGCATGGCATATGTGTGAAAAGCTTTTCATGTTTGCTCGCTGGAATGTGGAGCAAATTGCCTTGCTGAGAGTCTTCTGAGAATGTCTGGTATTTTGGATGTACAGATTTGTATTATTATTATTTTTGACTTTGTTGAAGAAGATGAATTCCACGAAGCACTTGTCATGTCTCCATCTTTGATGGCTTCGCTGTTTTGTTACGTTGGTTTTCATTCATCCTGCAGGGATTCATTGTCTTCAGTCCATCTGCCAACTGCTCTGCAATCACTGCCCAACAAAAGTACTCGTTTTTCTCCCTTCTTTCCCCTCACCCCTCATCTCAGCCTCTGGAGCTTCCACAAATCAAAGGAAATCTATAGTTTATTTTTAAATTCGGTGCTTATTGAGTAAAACGGGACGTGTAATGTCATTATGGATGGCGTACTTTAATAGGGCAAAGCAGCCGCTGTTGTTAACCTTCTTTGTTCACAGAGCCCCAGGTTGCTCGCAGGCTGCTGGGCAAACAGAATAGCTGCTAGCTACGTCTTGACTGCCTCACTTAAAGAAAGCAGAAGCCACCCTCAAGAAGCACAGAGGATTTAAGTATCCCGTGCATGGTAGCTGGTATTTTGGGAATAAATAGAGCCCATCTTGCTGGTGTGTAGCACACTGATCTGAATTTGGGTCTGCTCGTTGTATTACGGGAATGAAGCTATTGCTGAACAGTGCGGGCTTTGCCTGCAGTATATCTGCAGGTGACACGAGTGATGGTCTGCTCGTGTCGAAATGGTGAATGCTGCCTCTCCTTTCCTTGGCTCCTGGTGTGCACAGTTAGAGCAGAAGACCAGAGGATGTGGAAGGAAGAGGAGAAAGTATCTCACACTCCTATTCTGTCAGATCACACAGGGAAAAGAGGCAGTGTGTGCTTTTATTTTCTTTTCCTCATACTGCCAAAATACATGTGATAACCTCTTTGCTGGAGTAGGTGTTTTGCAAGCCATTATATGCTGTGTGAGCTGCTTGGGTTTTCGGGTACCTTGTTTGCTCCCTTGTGTATGCATTTGTAGGAGGTAGAAACCAAGTATTTGACTAGTTTACTCTTCCCTCCCACTCCCCCCTTGCAACGTTTCCTTCATCCCCTTACGTACGTACTTCTCCTATGGACTTGTGAGATAGAATTCTGCTTTCTGGGTCTCGGCTGTTTTCACCCATTCCCTACCACAGCCTTCCCCAGCAGCAGGTGTCATTGCAACCTCATGACTATGCTTCTATTCCCTGATTTTATGGGCCCAAATCCAATCTAAATCTTCTAGGGAATATGTTACAGTTTTCCCAGAGGAAAAGTACTCCCAGGAAAATTTGCATGGCACAGATTTTGCACAATGCAGAGCTGCAGCAAACAAATCCCCATGCCCTGTCCTGTTCCGTTGGGAGCCACGTCTCAAGCTGCTGGAAGGGAGGTAAATGTTAACTTACTTTCTGAATGCAAACAGGAGTCTCAGAGATCACCCTCATATTCTTCCTGCAGGGCATGCTGAGCTAATGAAGCTGATACATCTGGCCTCATCCTGCTTTTTTAGACTGTATATTTTTAGGAGATCCAACTGTATATGCTGGGAAGAGCAATCTTGTGTCTTCATCCCCTTCTCATGTGTGACGGTGGGGACTGCAAGGACCAGAAATCAGGCTCTGAGTAGCACCAGGTTTTTACGGTGCTTATTCCCTTTTTGCTGTAAATGGAAACCAAAATCCAGCTTCACCAACTATTTGTGGAGACCATTTAGTCAAAGTGAAAACTCTGATTGAAGAACCGTTCATTTGAAAGCCTCTGTGCGTATTCTTGTTTTTCGTTCTGCAGCTGCATCCTGGGATATCCGGGGGGGAACCTGTGCCAGGCTGATAGAAATCCCCCACTGCCTGAAATCCTGCTTTGCTTTGCTGTAGAGTTGCTGTCTGAGCGTTTCGGAGCATGGTGCAAACATTAATGGGCAAAGCAGTCAGGCAGTTGAATAAAATTGAATAAAAGTAGGGTCTTAAAGCTGGGGAAACGTAGCTTGACCATGGCAAACGAGTATCTTGAATCCCAGTCTGTTTTCTGCTAGAGTAGCTTTGTTCAACTTGGGGTCTCTATGGGCTCCTCAAAACAATTGGTTAAAAACAAAATCCAAACACCCTCCTCCCTGTGCACTCAGACATGTTCTTGAAGAAGTGTAGTGGTATGCCTTTGCTTGCTGCCGATGCCTAATTAAAATATATAAAATTATAAGGCCAAGGTTGCTGTTTTGTAGAACAATATGGTTCTGTTTAAAGAAACAATAGTTGCTCCAGTAACAGCCTTTTCTTCCCAGCTGGAGATGAAAAATAGAGTATAATATGGATTAGGATTTTTTTTTTCCTGCTAAAACAGCTTGGTCCTTCAGTGGATAAAAGGTGGAGAAGCACTGACCTACATCATCTGTCCTGTCTGGCTGAAACCCAGCAGTGCATAATTGTATGAAAATAAGAGCTAAAAAGGGGAAATCATATCAGAAAAGGCTTTTGTTTTCTTTCATTTAGCTATAATGTTAGTGTCCAGTAATTCACCTTGCTTCTTTTTTTATTCAGCTATGGCTCTGCAATCCTGCTGGATAACCTGTACGATGACCCGTTGCTTCTTTCTCAATTTAAAGGTGGCTCTAATTCAGTCATTTTCATACTGAACTTCACCACAGATAACTGGTAGAATTCATTGTCCTTCTTGGCTGGTTCAATACAATATGTGCTGTGGATCAAGTGTGTAGATGTGCCCAAACTATGTTGCCCTTAACAAAGAGCCTGATTAACGAAACCCAATTACAGTATGAATTTGCACGAAGTTGCGTGTCACGCATCCCAAGTTTACGCGCACTGCAGTTTCTCTTTCTCGTCTTTTCCTTGGAAAATGTGACCGGCGAGTGGTAATACTGTTGAATGCTGCTTTTATTAGCAGCAGCTTATGCGGGGATGTTACCCCGTCACTTTGGGTCATCTCTCCCATGTGCTTTGCAACAGTGTCAAAGCCAATGAATAAAAACATTCAGGGGGAACAACAAGAGTCATTTGTGAGGAGCCATTTCCCTGCCTGCTTTTCAAGGCTGGGTGGCTGAAGAAGGCTCTAGTGCCCGCAGTGATGCTGAAACACATCAGTCCTTTTTCTGAATTCCCTTTTTCTGGGTCTGAATGTGTTTTGTTATGGGAAAGAATAGTCAGCAAAGCTTGCCGTTGCGTTGACTGTCCTGGATGGGAGACGGGAACTACGAAGGGTTTTCTCACTCTCCACCAGAAAAGAGTGCACAAGAATAAAACCTACAGCTGAAGGGCTGGCATTCACTTTGCTACAACAAAAAAGTAGTTTAGTTTCTTGGCACAGAGTTTGTGAAGGTGTGGAGTACAGTCTGAAGGACTGCAGCTTTCGAGGCTTCTACTTGTGCAGAAACAACATGTGTGAAAAGCAAAGCTCAAAATGATATTTTAAAAGTTGTAGTTATTGTAGGGTCTATTGAAAAATCTGATTGTGATTTCTCCCAAAGCCATTCACAAATCAAGCTAGATGTTGTTGAATTCCAGCAATGCGGAGAGTTTAGGAAATTCTGGGGATCAGTATCAAGTCCAGCAGTGTGGCTCACCAAGGATGGGAAAAATCAGGTGTCCATTTCTTACTTTCACCGAGATATTTGAGTCCTAGCACTGTGCATTGTGGCGTCATGCCCTCCGAAGATGATGTAACTTTTTGCTTAGTAGCTTATTATTTGTGTACTCTTCTTTCTAAATGGCATTGAGGAGATTTGAGGAGATGGCATGGAGGAGGGTGCTCTTTGGGAGACCAAAACTGGGAGATGCTCTTCGTCCCACTCTCCTGTCTGCATGAATGCATTGGCAGGGAGGGGAAGACATGTGTTGGAGACCTTGCAGAGAGAAATTAATTTGCCTGGTGCTTTCAAACCATTTTTTCCCAAGAAAGGTGGCCTAGGCATGCCCTTAGTCAGGAGTGATCTCAGTCTTCTCTGTTGATGCTGTTTTTCAGTGAAGAGTAAACACGAATGGGAGCGTGGGAGTAGGTATTGGGTCTACCTGGCCGTTGCACAGCAGGTGGTGCATCAGCAGGGAGGAAAAATCCTGCCCCTGTTACCTGGCAATATGGGTTTTCATACTGGGATCAACAGAAAATTACTTGAACCTATAAACACTCAGTTGTCCTCAGCACAGCTCTGACCTGTAGTACAGAACTCAGTTGCACTGTGACAGCTCCAAGGGCTAACATGCTGATAGCCCTCCGCAGGGTGCTGCAGGCTACCCTGGGTGTGTGCTGTCACATCCCGGGGGGCCTTGTGCTGCCGATGACGTCTGGAGGGGACCCCGGGGTGAAATAGAACCTGGTGCACTACAGTTGAGAGCCAAACCAACGTTTCATAGCAGCGACGGGGCACGGGCAGCGACTTACCGACTCCAGTCAAAGAGCTGAGTGTGCGCCTGTCCATACTTACCCTGTTCAGTTGGCAGCAAATGGCACAAAGTCCCCTTTGACCGGTGCCAGCAATGTTTGGTGTTGTCTTTCTCAAATGTATGTCTCTGACGTCGTTATTTAATTCTCTCCGTTCTACAACAGGGCCCTCCTGGCAGTTCGGCGTCAGGCTGTGCCCTGTATCTCAGAGGTGTATTCTACACTGGTAAAGAGATGGATCCTGATCTAATAATTCATATATTATTCAGTGCCCTGAGGTTTAGGGATTAGCCAGGTTATGCAAAAATATTTTTCTATTTTTTTTTTCCACAGACTCATTTGCATATTAACTTTCTTGTGCATTACTGATTTGATTCTGCTGAACTTCATCCTGTTGCTAGGAGGGATAAGCTATGAGACACCGAAGAATTATTCAAAACGCCTGCAGACGCAGGAAGTTAATACCACTCTGGTTTGTATTTGGACAGCTGTCATGTAATTTAAAAAGACTAGGCACTCTAGAAACTCTAGAAGCTTTTCTGTCAAGAAAACTCCATGTGAGTTTTCTTTTAAACTGTATTTTAAAGCCTGAATGGTACCTCTGGTTTTGAATGGCAAAACCCTTCATCGCCATGGGAATTTCAGAGCTCCTGTGGGACCTGCACCCGGATGGGTGCTTTTAGCAGATCTTTCTCTGGAACATAAATCCACTGGAGAAATTCCATTATCTTATAAATAAGTGGGAATAGGAGTAATTGAGTCAGAGTGTAGAGGAAATGCATTTCCTTTCCAGGCAAACTGTGACTTTATCTAGAAGCTTTCTTCTGTCATCTTCAATTAAAATGAAAAGGGTTTGCTGCTTACAAGTATTGGTTACATCTCGTGCACAGCAAATTTCGCCTTTAAAGGGATTCTTTTAGTCAGCTGTCACCTAATTCCTTTATATCATGTTTATGTAAGAAGGACATGCTATTTTTAGAAACTTACTGTAGATATCAGTATACTGGTAGATGAGATTGTGCTCCAAGAGAAGGATGTACCAGCAAATTCACTTCACAGTGTGAACAGAGCATTTTTCTGTGATGTGTCCCTGGAATGCCATGAGCAAAAACACTGCCATAGGCAGAGTGGAGAATTTGTCCACCTGGTTGCCTCTCTGAGCATCCGGCCCCTTTAAACACGTGTTTTTGCACTTACACAGCTGTTGGCATCCTGAAGGAATTGCAAGACCCTAGTGCTCCAAATTACAAGAGTCCTTTTGTTTAAAAAAAATATATACATATTAACAATTTTGGTTTCTCTTTTTTTACGGATTTTGAACTCCTACGACACTCTCCAGCTGAGTTTTAAACTTTTCTGCTGGGAGAGCTGAAACATGCTTTCTGTTGTTGCAGTGAGAACAAGCATTCTTGTATGCTCACAGACTCCAGGAGCCTTCCTTGAAGAAAACCACTGAATATTTTCAGGTTTTAGACAAAGAGCAGGAATTATTGTCTTGAGAACCATCTGCTTGTGTAGTGTTCATACACGAGCTGCTTACAGTAGAGACACACCTTTGCATTGTCCATGGGTGTGCTGCAGTCTCATCAGATGTGTCATCTCATTTATTTGGTAGAGTATCTCTAAAGCACGTTTTTATAGATTAAGGCAGTACAGGACATCGCAGGTGGTATGTTCGTAAATGTGCTTGGTCTGTGAAATGTCTTGCAAATGCCCTTGTGTGTGTGTGTATGTGAGAACAAAGAAGCTCAGAAAATGTGTTTCGTGATTTGGTATATCCCATTCTTTCCCTCCTCCCTCCCCTGCAGTTGTATAAGTACTTTTGATGGCAGCTGCTGGATTAGACCCAGAAGCTTAAAAGATTAAAGAACCCACTAAAAGCAGCTAGGAGGAAGTGAAGGATCCGTTTGTCTCCAAGTTTGTGTTTTCGTACTGCTGGTTGAGAAGAAAATTGCAAACAGGCCGTGCCCTGCAGCAGGGTCTCGCAGACATCTGGACGTTGCAGAGGTGCGGCGTCTGGTCCAGCCACGCTTGCCGGGCCCACGGGTGCCCGAGCCAAAGCTCAGCCTGTGCCTCGGGACAGACTGTGTCACATCCAGGGTGCTGTGGGGGGACAGTGGCGCTCCCTGTCCCCTCCTCGATGTTGCAGCCCGCAGCGTAGATGTGGAGAGTGTTGGCTGTCTGTGGTTTCTTACTGAGCGAGAGGAAACTCTGATACTGAAACGCAATGAATGGCTGAATGAGCAACAGGTTTTGCGTTTTCACCCTGTATTAAACAGGGATGCTTGTTGCTGCTTGTGCTCTCTGTTAAGCTCAGTGAACGTTATTATTACCGGATGTATTTCTTGTCCAGTTTTTTCCAGTCAGCGATCAATAAAGCTGAGCAGGACACATCATCTTTCACCAAAGTCAGCCTGAAGACTGATTCTCTGCCCTGTTTCCTTTTTTCCCCATCCACCCTCCTTAGCCCCAAACCTAAAAGCAGCTGTTTTCAAGAGGTGATTTATTTATTTTTTTTTTAAACATGGTCTCTTGCAATGTAAAACATCTGCTGCTTTCTGGCTGATCCCTAAACACTACTGATGGTGTGTGTAATCAAACCGGGGGTCTTGAAGAATGTAAGCCAGTCTTGCCTTTTGTCATTCTCAACACGCAAGTCTGTGCTGAAAAAAGGATCTGGTGTGGCTGCAAGACAAGACCCGGGACACTCGAACTGCATTGCTAGGGAAGGAAGAGTGCTGCTGAGCACGTTAGGATTATTAACATTAATCTAATCTTTCCGTTTGTCAAACAGATTTTTGAGTACATGGAGACAGCTTACCCAGTTCTTAAGACAGTGCTCCCAGATCAGCTTGTAGTTTGTTCTGTAATACCATGTGGATTTGCTGGGATTTTCAAGTAAATACATTATGTATATGGCTTACAGATTGCTTAGGCTGTCTGCATCAATAATTAAAATGAGGGAGGGGACTATTCTGCAGAGTTTCCCCCTTTCTTTTCCTCATCCTTTTTACATGTCTATTTTTATCTTTCCTCTCTTAGGATCAGGAAGATAAACTGGTAGCGAGGGAGAGTGTGTCAAAGACAGAGCTGAATGTTTTTCCGGCAGAGATGGGAGCTTGTGGCACATCGCTGCAGTGCCAGCTCTCGGCATCAGCCTGACCTTTGCCATTCTCTTTGCAGATGCTTTGATTCAGACTTGTCAAGAGCTGCCAACCTGTTCTTTGCTGTAAAAACAAGCACACCTTTTCTACTGAGACAGGATAAAAAGCGTTGCTTTTGGGTTTTGTGGCGAACATGATGCCGTGCTGTTTAGTTGCCCCAAGCAGAGGGAAAAGATTTGATTTGGTATTGCTGTGGTGGGTGTAACCGTGCCTAGATGGGATGGGGCAAGCTTTTGGGCTTGGTTGTTGTGGGGTTTTTAATGGCACTTTGTTAGATCAAGAACTTAAATACAAGTTAATGCTTAATTTCAAGCATATCACAAGGATAACTAGTTTCTGTTTTAGACTTCATCCTCACCTAGCTTGGTAAAGTATATGGTGCATTGTGACATTTCAACATGCACTGTGCCACCTGGATGCAGACAGACTCTTTTAGTGTGATTTTCTGATGTGGCATTTTTAGTGTCCTCGATATGTTGAATTAAAGTGGGAAATTACGTCCCGTTAATTGTAAGACTGTCTCTTTCCAGTGTCTGAAATCTCTGCACATCCAGTCACTAACATATCTACCTTGAAGTTCAAAATGAGAGCCAGTCCTTGCTGGGCATGACACAATCTGTCATGGTCACAGTCAGCTCCTGTAGCGAGTACAAAGTACAGCAAGCCTATGCAGAGCCTGAGACTTGAATGCTGTATAAAAAGTGCACTTAAGCTGGGGGAGTGACAGCCTTTCCACACTGCCCAAAGACTAGCAAGAGTGACTCACCTGTCACTGAGCTCGATTTAAAGTTTACAGCATGTCCAGAGGAGCAGAGAAACTGCCAAAGAGGTGTTGATCTGAGGGAACGGCTGGATGTCCTTGCTCAGCTTAGCATCTGTGCACAGCACTCCTGGCTGTGGGCTGAGCTGATTTCCCAGCTGTTGTGTGAGGTACAACACGCAGCGCTTGCTGTTGCCGTGTGTTGTGGGACTGCTGAAGCTTTTACCAGAGCAGTATTTTCATACCATTGCTGGGAGCATGAGCATTTGAGACACTTTCAAATGCACACACCACGTGCTGTTACAGAATTAAGTAAGACCAGTTTCAGTTTTGTCACTGCAGATGAAAAATCACACAATATGCTGTGCTTGGTGTAAAGATGGTTTGATACTGCATGCACCAGTACCTCGAACCTTCTGTATGCTGGGAACCTGGATGGAAGATGTTATAGAAATAGAGCAAAATGAACTTATCCAACTTTCTTTTTCCCACATCTGGCTGAAGGACAAGGATGCAGCTCAGTGCTGTAGCCTGTGTAATCTTTGACTGCTTTTTCAGACGGCTCATTAGGATGATTTCTTGGCTGGAAACTTTGGAATTGGCCTGAGATCGCCAAGTCATGGGCTGTGAAAGAGCTGTTCAACAACTGTTTTCTCTCACTACTGACCTGGACACGCTCTGCCTAGCAGCCTGGAGAGGAGCTGCTGGCACACTGCGTTGCTGTCCGCCACTAAGTGCAGTGCTCACTGCGTAATCTCGGGTGCTGTTGTGTTGCAATGCCCACCCCACCCTCTTTCCAGTTTCAGTTTACTTGTTTTAAGGCTCTTTACAGTGTACTCTAACTACGTAAGTTTAGCTCTGATCATGGAATTGCCTGTGGAGATCTGAGGACATGGACAGCTCCATTTGTCCATGTTACAGTTTAGGACCTTAGGGACCAAGTACCTGTGTTGGCATCCTTCATGCAAAGGGGCAGTTTCATGCATTTCTTGTGTGTGAAGACAGCAGTTGGGTGCTCTGTGGAAGTCCCCAGTGCTTTAAGAAAGGTTTAGGCCTTGATTAACTTCTCCAAATATATGTGAACTTACAGTGGGTACTATAAAAGCAAGCCAACAACTGCTACACACTAACCTAGCTGCTTATTTGCAAGAATTTTGCAGTCTAAGAAATGCCAGGAGTTCCTCCCAGAGCTACTGGTGCTACAGCTCCTCTTTGCACAGAACTGTTCGTTTTTCTGCTTTGTTTTTGTGTGTGTGAACAGCACTTGTAATATTTCTTAGCTCTTCTCAACTGCTTGAAGTTGAGAAGTTTTTAGGCAGGTATTCATAAGCACTGAGAAAGTGTAATCCCATATTTGCTACTTTAAGCTCACTAAGGTCCAGAGTACTTTAGCAGCAATATAGTTACTCTGGAGAAGGTAAGGACTGCGTTGCTCTCCATGTGCAGTCCCTAGCATTGTGCGGTCCTGCTCGTGGGATATAAACCCCGGATGCTGATGTAATACAGATGTTAATCTGAATTTACAGAAGTTGAACTGAGCTTGGAATTTAGCCGAAGGGACGGGACTGAAATGGAGCATTAATCAAATGCCACAATTACTGAGCCACACTTTCTGCAGTAAAGTAAACTAGTGTAGAAGATGCGTTACGCCCCTGACATCTCGATATAAAGCAATCCTTGCTATGAGAACATGGTAACAGTAGTCATTAGCCTTTACCTTTGGCTGTCTGAGCAAGGGAGAGGGTTATATAGATGTTAGCCTGCTCTCAGAAAGTGGATTTAGGGAAAAAAGAGGGGGGGAAAAAAAAGCTCTGGCTCTTCTTAATAAACTCGTGTAATTACAGATCTGTTTAAGTGGAGGCATATGATACGTATGCTTGTGACGATTTTCCAGAGGGATGATTCGGCTAGTGCTAAATAACCAGGCTCATTTTCCCATAATGCAAATGTTATTCACAAACTATTACCATAATTGATGCACCGAGCCACTGTAGAGTAAATAATGTGTTGTGTGTGGGAAGGAAACTAGAAGTCAATGAATATTAAAGAACAAAATCTCATTTTTAAAGGGAAGCTTCACAAGAATTAGAATTACTTTGAAAATCAAATGGCAGCGCAAGTTCAAATGGGCTGTTTGGGTTTTAGTTATGTATACATGCAGATGCATAAACACACACACGTACAGCTGCGGGCTCCAGGCGGGTTCAGTTGGGGTCTTTCTAATACTTGGTGACTACAAAGCATCCTCAGACGTGATGAAAGCGTCGTGGTGTATGGGAACTGTCGGGTAATGCCCAGTGTCCCGGGAATATGCCAGAGACGTGGGTGATGAACACCCTAGACCTCTTGGCAGTTGAAAGAAATAAGGACTTTTCAGAGTGTTTTCTGCTGGGTGAAGGGGAGCTGGGACTGGTAACCCCACGTCTGGGGAGATGTTGATTGTTTCTTTGTCTCTGCCTTCCTGAACAGTGCTGGGGTACCCATTCTGTGTAACACAAGAAGGATTTTGAATCATGCAAAAACCGTGGCCAGCATCAATGTTAGGTTTATGGGCTGTTGTGATGGCAGAGTGTGAGGGGACTGCCTGGGGTTGAGATCTGTGACCCGCTGGTGAGCTATGCTGCTGGGTATGGTGGTGATGACCTCGCAGCCTACGTGAGGGCAAGGCTCTAGTTACTTCTTTGTTGTTCCTTGATCACTGTCCCTGCGCACAGCCTTCCGCCTCGGTAAGTGTTGAGTAGGTTACCGCACTTACTGCTGAGGTGTAAATTACCCTGTATCCGTTGCTGAGCACGGGAGGTAGTGGCACTGCAGGCTCATCTGTGCTGGTATGGATTTTTAGAGTAGAACATTGTGCTGAATAGGACTTGATTTAACTGTGGGCATTAGTGCCCTGCCATCTAATCCCTTTTTGCGTTCAAAGGGAACTTATGTTAGTGTTTAAATGTATATATGTATTTTGCATGGAAAGGCTGTATTTTCTTCATGCATTGCTTTACTTTTTTCCCCCCTGGATGTACTGCTCCCTCATCCCTGTTCCGTGTGAAATGAGGGAGATGTATACAGACGACTATATGTGTATTGCAGAGGTGTATTGTAGCAGAATGAAGTGATGGAGTGTGACAGAAATCACTGCTTTCTGCATTTGAGAACTGTGTCATTTCAAACACTTTGGAGAACTGGTGTGTTCTCAGAAGTGATCTTTTCTCCAGGTAATAAAACCCTGGTCAAATACCGCTGTAGCTCTAGAATCAGAAAGCCAGAGAGCGAAATGCAAAGCATTGTATAGGATTACAGAAGTATCATTTGATCTTTTCATTTCGTAAGCTGTTTGTCCCAATGGCAACTATTGTTATTTTTGTTAAATTACAGATTATAGCACTGAAGCTTCTTTTGCAGAGAAATTAAAATACATTTTAAGCAACATTTGCTTCCCGTTGCTGAAGACACTAGCACGTGACTTCCTGGCACAGTTACATATATATCATAGAACATCAGTAGCTTTCCTTATTGTGACCTGACATAACTCAACGTGGCAGAAGTAACATATTGTGAGCCATCGTAAGCCTAGCTTCTGTGCGCCAGGCTTATGGGCTGTCCTTCTTCTGTCTCAGTCTGTCTCTTGCAGAGTGTTAACCACTAGCAAATATCTGTTTCTAGTCCTCTGTGGACTGCATTGTGGTGTCTTTGAACCTTTCAGGCTTCTGTGGTTGTGCCTCCTAGCCATAATTTCACCTAGAATGCTGAGCATGCCTGAGCTGGGTTATCACTCACCATAACTCATTACAAATTGGCACTTCACTGTGGGAGGTAGAGTACTTCAAACTGCTTTTCTTAAGTTAATCTGTACTCTTTTTGAATCAGGCAGCCTTACTTAAAAGGTTTTATCCTGCTCCCAGGGAAAAGCAGCTGTAAGACCTGGTAGGTCTTATAACAGGCAAAGAAAATGATGCTCACACCTCTCAGACATTGCAAAAAAAAAAAAAATCTTTCCATCAAGCAGGGCTGCTGGAGGGCTGTAGGGGTGGCATGGGTCTTCTGGACCACTTCATCCTGCATCCCATCTGTCTGAAATGGCGTCAGTCCTAGGAACTTTGATACTCCAGACACAGGATGCAGCTCATTCTGAACCTGCTCTAAGTGGATATCAGAGTATAAGAGCTCTTGGGTACTGCCAGCCCGCACTGGTTTCAGTCCGGTGACCCGGAGAGTTTCTTTTGAAAGCGTGCACAGAAGAACGAATTGACAGCAGCATGTTAATGACGAGATTTTCGGCAGCACTCAAGATGAAAGAGCAGATGGTGTTGATGGGAGAGCAGGGTTGTAAGGTACCAGATGAGATTGTTACCATGTTAATAACAAGACAGCAAATCCCACAGTGCTTTCCTTTAGCCTGAAAGATGATAGTTCCCTGTTAACCTTCATGCGTGTCAGAAATGTCCGGTAACGCTGGCCCCAGGAGGCTGTGGACGCCCCGTTAGTTCATCATGTTGGTTCTGAGGTGTAGCCATTGATGTGTTTGGATTTGGTCATTCTGACCCCTTTCCTTGCTGTCCGTGTCCTGGGCAGCTTTTTAGGGTGTAAAGGAGTTTGAAGACAGAGCTGGTGTAGTTCTGGGTTACATCTAAAACAGAAGTACTGTTACAGAATATGGGTACTTTGAAGTGAATCTGGCTCTTTGCAGGTTTAAAGCTTGGGAAGTGCTGGACATAGTGGAAGGCAGGCAGATGGAACTTCAGCACTTGCACTTCCTTTACAGTAACCCATGTCACTGCAGTTCTCTGAACTTGGGGAAAAACTTCCTCTTTTAGTTAGCATGCAGTTCCCACAGGCTTTGCTCTCAGCTTCAGAAATCTTCCAGGGATCACTGCTTTGGCTGGTACATTAGGAGCTGTTCTGAACTGTGAAAAGCGTTTCAAAATCCTTTTTATTTATACTCATTCCAATTTGCCTTTTTCTTTTCACAGGCTAATTATAAAAATCACTGTAAACATTTTCTGGAGAAGCAATCTTCCTATTTAGATAAACTTTGTTGTGCTTGTTTATGTCCTATTTTTTTCAACATCCCCACACTTCACTCTGTTGGTTGGGAAGTGTGAAAGCTATTATGGTAATAGGGAGTCAGATGATTTTCTGCTCTCGTAGTGCCAAGGAGATAGGAATGGATGTAATTAATCTTGGATGTAGTCCCTGCAGCAAATACATCATCTTGCTTTAGCCTCCCTGCACACAGATATATGTGCAGAGGTTCATTTTGCTTGGGCTAAGGGTCGGTGCTCTTTAGCTTACCCTGGGATCAGCGCAGCTTGGCTCCTCTCTCTGCCCTTGCAAGTGGGTTCTTCCCAGTGGTTATACTGCGGCATGTACAAGGTGAAATAGGGCCTGGTGTGCTCCTGCCCCCCTCCCACGGGGCACCCAGAAGATCTTGGTCTGGCCTGGCAACACAGATGAAGGCAAAGAGGAGGAGGTATACCCTGCTTTTAGGTTACTTAAAAGTGACATTGGTGCTATTCACTGGTTTGCTTGCATTATTGTGTAGTTAGCTTTGTCATGGGGGATAATTGAAATGAACATGGATCGATATCTAAATATACATTAGGATGTATTAAAAAGCTTAGAACCAATGGTCTGTTGAAAAGGAGGTTATTTCAATTCCTTTGTACACTGTCTTGCATTTGAAATGGTGTGTTAGAGTATGAGAAAACTTGCTGAATAAATCGAAAGGTGTTTATTCTGGGAGAACTGCAAATATTCTCTCAGAAGATGGCCCTCTTTAGGAGAGTATGGGTTTTGGCTGTTCAAACTTAGAATCTGAATAGTACATTATTTCATGTTATCTATGGATGTTTGAAAGAGAAGGTGTGGGGTAACAGATTTGGAGGTTAATGCTCCAGCACATTTAGGGATGAATTCCTGTCCAAGGTATTGTTTCCCTGGCAGCGTGTCCCTAACAAGGGAAGATGAACTGGTGAAACAGAAGCAAAGCTGCTGTGTGGTGCACCATGTAGACAGTAACGATAAAATATGAAACCCTGATACGTTTCAGACAACGCGCTGACACGGTGGGTTCTGAAATGAATGATGCATTTTGCTCAACTGCAAAGAGGAATGTAGTGTTGAAAATTAAGCTGTAGTGTACTTCGTGTACATGTGCAAGCCTAAACAGCTGTTAGTATTGTAAGAAACAACCAGGTTCTGCTGGTGCTGGTTAGGGGCTCTTTGTGGCTGCTAATGTTGGGAGGTTCAACAGTACGACAAAAAATGAGCAATCCTGTGGCCTGATCAGCCCTTCCCTGCCTGGCTGTGGGACGTGATGGTTGGGAATGCTGCATCTCTGTTCCCTGCGCTGCACTTGTCCTTTGATTACAGAAGGACAGCTCTCGAGGGATGTCGTTGTGCATTTTCCTGAGATAAAATAATAGCTCTGTGTTTTGTGACCCTGGAACTTTAGGTCCTGCCAGATGCTAATGAACCAGTGGAAAACATCCAGGGCCTGGTAATTGCTTTGAGCCACAGCTGTTTGTGCTTGGTACACAGTGTCAAAGCTCTCTTCTTCGGTGGCTGCGCCCTGTGATATTGCCCCAAGGTCCCCTCGGGGACTCCTGGGTCAATGCAGCGAGCAAACTTCCTATAATTGGGTACAAGAGAGCGTGGTGTCCCTGTGGGCACAGGCAGCTTGAGGATGAGTCACGCTTTCGACACAACCGATGTGGTATGCGTTTGGTGCCGGCAGTAAATCCCGGGCAGTGCTAGCAGGGAGTGTGTCCTGCGCCCCAGGGACGGGAGTAACAGCGGAGCCCCTGGCAGCGCGGCAGCTAGGAAGGAAGCGAGGCTCTTGCACTGACCTCTCTCATCCAAACATACAGCCAGATCTGTCCTATTTATTCATTTGCTACTTCAAAAACCGGCTTTTTTAGGCATAGAAAATACGAGGTGCCAATAAAAATCAGTGTTTTAATTTGCTTTGGATCCGTGTTTCCCTGTAGGAGACTTTCCCACCCACTACTGCCTTTGGAAGATGTGGTTTCTGATGGTTCCATAGACCTCAAAAAGGCAGAGGCATTTTACAGCCCTTTTAGCATATGTTAATTATCCCACAGAAACACAGAACTGAAGGGCGAGTGGGAATACTTTTCTGTGGCATCAACAGTGAGGCATTTCTGACAGCTCCGGGTGTGGATGGCAGTGATTTGAACCAGCTTGGCTGAGGTGGCATTGAGGGGGGTTAGATGGGACCTGTTTGCCCCAATGCCCTGACTGAGAGCAGGGATCTGACTGCAGAGCTGGGGTCAGCTGGGGACAGACCCTGGCATCTTCCCATGTGCAAAGCCACATAGGGAGGTTAGAGCCACACCTTCTATTAAATGAGGTGACCATTACTGGTCATTATTCCTATTTGAATCCCCTTGTGTAAGTCTGAGTTTATGGAAAGTTCTAAAAACATCTGTTAGGAAGCGAATGACTAGCCAGGGTCTGTTACAGCCTTCCTGTGATACACTCTCAGTTACAGCTTTCATATGATGGTCGATGGTGTCACTCATCACCAGTATTGGTAGTACTTTTCAGGTGAGTAAAACTCACCTAGGTGAGTAAAATGAGGTTTCAGGATCTCTTTCATGCACCATATATCTCTGTGAGTACATGTAGTAGGAGGTGGTAAGTCAGTGGTATATGTATTTATTCCATCTCACTCAGGCTGTGAAAAAGATACCTAGACCTAGAAAAGGTACAGAGAATGATGAAAAGAATCTGCAGAGACATGCACAACTTTCCTAAAAGGAGAAGTGTAATAGTGTGAGAGTGTCCAGATATAAGGGAGACAAGAAAAATCTGTATAAATCATAACTGATCTGAAGATGATGAGGAACAAATTATTCTCGTTTTTGCAGGATAGGATACTGTGAGAATCCCACTTAAATAACCAGAAAACTGGTTAAAAACAACAAAATGTAGCAACTTTCTCCTACTGCATACAGTGAAATTCTGAACCTTGTTCAGCATCTTATGGAAACATAAAGAGGTTCAGCTACCTGCATGACAGATTCGGGTCCATCTGTGTTATTAGACATGTTGCTGAAAGCACTTCTTTGGACTTGAGATTTCTTACATTGTTTCAGTTGTGCTTCTTGAAGTGTTTGGACATAGGATGCTGGTCCAGAGAGCTCCACTCCAGTACAGCACTTTCTCTGTACAGCGGAAATACAGTAGGCTGATTATATTCATCCTGTACTTTGCAACTTGATATTCACTGCTCTATGGCGTGCTTGGAGCTGGCAGATTTGCTGCAACCAAATCAATGTGTCTCATTAAAGCAGAGACAGGGAATTGGGCATTGTTTCTGAACGGTCAGGAGAACAAACAGCCTGATAAGTCTCTTCCCAGGATTTTTTTGCATTAGTTCCATACTGATGGTGGCTGGTTTGTTGTTTGAGTTTTATTTTAAGGGTTTTTACAGATACTGTTTTACAACATTAGCCTGAGAGCATGAAAGCTTAACAAGTGGGCTTGTAGAGGGAGGGCAGAGGATGGGGGGGGCAGAAGAGAGCCTGACTGCTTGATGACTTGCTCTGCTTACATGGTAGCATTACTGCAGCTGCAGAATCGGAAAGGAGATATTTGCTTTATGCTTAAGAGGCTTTATTGTTTCTAAACTATATATAGTTCTGTAATCTTTCTTTAGATGGGGGAGGGCATTGTGGGACAGCCTCTGAAGCATCACCGCCCTGCCTGTAGGAGAGCGAGGGGTTAACGCGGTGGGGTAGGGTTCTCTGAATGGGCAATCTCATTGTCAGAATAATGTTTAGCCAGGTGTTAATCTGTGTCTGGAGGGAAGTGCTGGAATTCATTATTCATCTCACTGGGGGAGGTCGTGGTCCTGGGAGGCTGCCAGCGCTGGAGCCAGCCTCCTGGCTTTACTGACATGTGCCATTTGTGATGAATGCAGCTGAAGTCCATTTGAGGAATTCTCTTGTCAGGCAGCCAAGCTGACAGCGAAACGCAGAGCGAAGGCATTCGGCGAGCTCTGTTGCAGCAGGCGAGATCGCGCTCAGCTCTGGGAGGGCAGGAGGGGACAAACTGGAACCACGGAAGGAAAGCATTGTTTCTTCTTGCTCTCCTTTTTCTCCCACCCTTCGCTTCCCCTAAATACCGTGCTCCCCTTGGAAAATCGCCAGCTCTGACGGCAAGAGCGCAGGCACGCTGCTTTTCATCAGCAGGATAGGTTTGGGTTGCTTTTTTCTTTTTTAACAAGAACAGGAGGAGAGACAATGATCAAGTCAAGTTGGTTCTACGTCAAGTTCAAGTATGCGGAGAAGGTAAGTTGGTATGTTTTCTCCGGCAGCCTTTCCCAGGGGATTGCTGCGTGGCCGCCTGCAGCCCCCTTCTCTTGACAGGCAGCTCTGGCCACCGGCCGAGCAAACGCCGCTGAGAAGTTTCGCTGGTAGATTTATTTTCCTGTGGCTTGATAGATAACGCTGTGCTGAAACCGGTGCAGCGCACGGTATGGGCTTGGAATGTGACATCCGCAACTTCAGCATGGTGCAGGTGGAGGAGAAAAAGCTCAGATCTAATTCCTGCGGTGCTGTGGCAGTAAAAAAACCCAACAAACCAACAGTTTTAGGCATGTATTTGTTTTTCTCATGTGGAGCTTGAAAAGGAGGAATATTTCTTGTTCTGTAGAACGGGTTGTGAGATGTGACCTGCTTCTGCAGGGAAGTCAGTTCTTTTCTTCTCCTTTAGTAACAAACTAAGTATTTAATTGTCCATAATTATTACTGGAAGAAAGAAGTTTTATTGATCAGAAAGTGAGATATATTCTAAGGCTGTTTGCTGGGGTTTTTACTGTGGAACTTGCTGCATTTCCTACTGTGCAGAACAAGGTGCTTTCTGTTGGATTTTCCTTGCACGCTCATCTTCCACTTCATTCTGCCTGTCCCTTGGTACCCAGATGCCTGGGGGAAGCAGAGGGATGGGGAGAGGATGGACCAAGATTTCAGTGGGGACCTGCTTGACAGTGGTTTGTTTTCACTGTGTATCTCCCCTCAGGGTTTCCTGCCCCAGGTTAAAGGCTGATCTTGTTGCCAGTAAAGCTGAGACCCAGTTGGAGTATTTGGATGTAGCTTTGCTGTTTTCTTTAATCCAGCAAAATGGAGAAAAGAGAAAACATTTTTTGTGAAAATACTGAGAAGCCTCACTATCTGCTCCCTAAACATCCTGGAGCAGTTAGCAACTTGCTATTCTTAAAACGGGGAAAACCCATGCGTGTGCTATTAGCCTGAAATTTTCTATTCTGGCAAAGAGTCCCACATTGATTTATTTCTTGTCTTTGTGCCTCAAGTTACACTGCACACAGTGGAAGCATATATATTTCATTTAACTTGAAGCATACATATTTCATTTTACAAGATTGTCCTATCATTTATCCCAGGCTGCAAATAGCATATTTAACAAAGTCACAGATTTAACTATTCCATTTTCATTTGTTTGGGGCAGTCTTACAAAGGCAATCTGACTGCAAAATCCACTTTATTAGGCAATTCTATTTTATCTCCTTGATGTTTCTCTGCAATAATTCTGTGTTCTTTAAATTCATATCAGATCTATAAGCATCTATATCAAAACAAATTGATGCTGCACATTTAGCATGTGAAACTCTTCCTGGAAATAACAGTGTAATGAAGTCAATCGTTATTTGCCAGTGGGTGAGCTTGGCTATTCAAAATATCAGGGGATTTTTTTTTTTCCACCCTTACATTTTGTGATTCAGTTTCTTCTTTTTTTTCTTTTTAATACCCATTGCAGTTCAACCAGAAAGCCCTCGAGTCCCTGAGCAGAGCAGATAATGTTCCTGTTTTTCTGTCACTGGGTGATTCTTTCTGTTACATAACCTGTCATACCAGTTTTGTCAGAGACAGATACTTTTGAGATCTACAACCTGGGAAATTTGAACATGGATGAAATCCAGGAAACCCATTTAATCTGTAGTCTTCTTAGAGTTACTTGTGCCCTACAAGATTTTCTTCTGATTCACCAGGGAAGTTGCCAAGTCTGTTCATCTGTTGGGAGGGAAAAAACCCCAAACCCATAATGCACACTCACGGGAAGACAAAAACTGAAGTGCATGCCTGGTCTTTATTGGATCTCGTGTGATAAGAGCCATTAGTCCTTTGCATGGGAGTGGGGGCTCCCTAATGGAAGGCGCTTCAGAAATTTCGGTCTATGCTGCAAGGTAGGGATGCAGGCCCTTGGTAAACACAGGATTTGTGTCAACATTATTCTTGCAGTTGGTGCTTGGCTCCTTCTGCCTTAGCTCTGAGTCTTGTCTGCATATAAAAGTAGTGGTAGTGTGACTTTAGGTGTGAATTGACGCTGAATTTATTAAACTGGTGCAGTTCTCTGGCTGGACACTGTGGATACACACTCCCTGAAACAAGTGCTTCTGCATTAGTGTAACCACACTGGTTTAAAAAAGTAGGTCAAATTCTTTTGCAACTCTTCCATGTTGTCAAGGTTTTAGAAATTGGGTTTGTGTTAGCTAAGCTGAAGTACCCTTGAAATTCTCAAAGCAGCTTTTTACAGCAGTTTGTCTAAATGGATTTAAAATCTCACTTGGAGATGCAGTTTCTCATTTTCAGTTAACATACGTGTGGGCTGCTGCAGGAGTGAGTATTCCCACTCCCAGCTACACGCTGTCAGCAGCAGTGCTTGAGCAGCCATGTGGTGACATGTGTCCGGGAGCTGATCCAACTGGACCTGGACCGGTTTTATTCCTTCTTTTGGGGCTGGCTTCATTCTCAGGTAGATCAGTGTGTGTCCCAGTTCACCCCAAATTTACAGCCATAAAGGATGCACCTGAAAATACCTGGTTGAGGGTGAGTAGAAAGGACAGTGATGTCTCTTCTGGCAGCAGCCCGTGAAAATTACATTATGTGTATGTACTCTCCTCATTTGGAAGTATTATATAATCTCTGTTTAAGGAAGGTTGTTTTAGGTTATGGAAAGGTTGGGTTTCTGCATTCCCATCAGTGCAATATCTCGGTTAAATCAGAACTAGAACTGCTTTTCCTGTGGGTGCTGCAATACTGACATTGCACCACTCCCTCTTAATTCTCTTGTTAAGAAGTTCACTGACATTTTTATTAGGTGGCTGGCTTTGCTGAAGTTGACATCCTTGCCTATGGCCATCACAAATATTTATTTTTTTGTCTTTGATTTGCTTTGGAAGATTTTGACATCTGAAGACCCCTGTGTGATAAAGTATATATATTTGTGTATTTGTCAGAGGTAACTCTCCAGGCACCTTATACATCGTAATATTCCTTCACATGTAGATTGTCAACCTGTTTTATTCTCTTGGCATCACTACACTTTACTGCTATAAACTGTTCTGTTGATTGTGTTGGAACGTTGCTTATCCTGTCTGGGTTATCTGCAGCCTCTGCAGATAGACCTGAACTGAGCTTTGGTGATGTAACTTGCCTGAGCTTCAAGGAAATTCAACCCTCACAGCTCTTCTGGAAGCTTCCAAACTCATAGCATCCACCTGGCACCTTGAAATCTCTTAGCCAGTCAACTTGTGTCGGCTGCCTGCTTGTGCAGTGGCTGTTTTGTACGAGTAGGAAAAACATTCAGTGGCCGTGCCTTTGTGGCTGTGACAGAAAGCCTGAGAAATGGCCTTAAGCTCTCTTTGAATGTTCACCTTTTTATCCTAAAGACATGTTGGAACTGGAAACAGAGATGTTGGATAAACTGGGATACTTTGGCATGTTGGCTTGCTCAAGTCATCCAAACAGGTTTTTTTAATGTCATGTTAGACAAGCACTGTAAAACCATTTCACAGCAGTGTATTTTTAATTGTGATTAAAATAATCAGATAATAAAACTAACTAAAGTAGAAATCCACACAACTTCATCTTGAGTCTATTATCAAGTTAATTGCAAACATTCTATTATATAAACTTCAAGGGAGCTTACTGGAAAAAACCCAAAGTTTTTATGCTTACCCTTTCAAAGATTTAATATAAGGTCATTTGGACACGAGCCACTTTTACATAATACCCATATTCAGTCTGAGTGCATTTACACTGTAATTAAAATTCAACAGCTTCATACGAATAGTAGTGCTGACACTAGGAAATCGGTTTGATCTGGGAGGAGGGAAGGAAGGCAAGCTCTTGGAAATCTCTGAAATTCTGGAAAGTGTGTGGGATGTATGGAGAGATGCAGCCTGAGTGGGCAGTCTGGCTTCACGTGTTGCTCCCTGTATCTGAAGGAGCTCATGGGTGAAGTTGGAGGACTTGAACGGTTTTGCTTTGTCCTTGAAAAGCCTTGTCCCTTGTTTGAGGTTCATTGATAGATATTGCTGAACTGAAGTGAAGCTGAATTTTCCCGTTCCCAGCGGTGCCCAGGGGAGAGAAGTGCTGTATTCCTAGCTGAAAAATTAGATTAAAATCCCCAGGACCTAGATACGGGGTGCATTCATTTCTTCCTCCATCGCAAGACTCCCACTACTCTGAAAGGCAGTTTACAGTTTTGACAGCTAAAATAAAAAGCCTTAAGGACAAGCAACCACTTTGAATGTTCAAAGGGCTTCATTTCCAGCAGAAAGATTTCAATTACAGTCATTTTCCTCGAGTAAGTACAAAGAGGTAAATGGAACCCCTGTTTCAAATGTTAAACTCGCAGACTACATTATTACCAGTTGTACTTTGAAAGTAAAGGATAAAGCCAATCTAAATCAAAGCCCTGATTCCAAATTACTTTTTAAGAGTATGATGAGGTCTGCACCCAGTAATTCAGTCACTTGGTGCTGAGCAGCACATAGCACATCAAATGTGACTTTCATTAGATTGTGTTGCTCTTCCGGGGGGATCGAGGCAGGAAGCATCTTTCTCGAGAAGCACTGAGTTGCATCTTGAAAGGGCTGCTCTGCAGCTGGAGATTCATGTGTTGCCTGTGTTTTTAGAGAATTTAGGGGTTTTTCTTTCTTCTCTGACTTTGCTCGTTATTTGTCTTGTCTTTTATAACAGTAATTTGACAAAGATTTGGTTATTTATCTCCTGTGTGGTACAACCTCTCCTCCTTCCCCCTCCCTGCAAAAAGGTTTTTCACTCTTTGGACCACTTCCTCCCCTTGCTGGGGTAGCGAGTGTGTTTTCAGAAGCCCAGGGTTTTTTAGACCAGATACTGAAATGTGCGCAGTGTTTGCATAACACAGGCGCTGAAAAGAGCCAGATAGCCAAGGTGGTAAATCAGTCTGGTGACCTGAGCTGAATGAAACATTCATTTCCCCTGGAATGATGACCTCTTCCAGAAATCTGTACCCGCGAGAATAACTGCTTCACTCAGAGACTTTCTGGGTCAGACCTATGCCCAGAGGCATCAGAGGAAGGGCAGGGAGTTAACCAGCCTGATCCTAGAGCAACTCCCTGTTCCAGGGAGGCTGTCCTCTTGACACTCAAACCATCCCTGCTAGTGCCTGGGAGGTGGGAACCCAACTGCTTTTTCTCCAAAAGTGTGTGCTGGAGCTAATTGTGCTGATCTTACTTATTTATTTTTGCTACTTCTTTTTCTCTTTGCTTTGTAGATGATTTTCTGCAGGTGTGAAATCAGATGTTGCTCTTTAAACTGATGGAGATGATCAGCAAAGGGTTGCGTCTTCCCAAATTACTCGGCACAGACACCTGGTTCAGTATTTTTACCATTTTTAGCTGCTGAAATTTTTTCTTTCCTGCCTATGAATATGTTATGGTTTAACCCCCACCGGCAGCTCAGCCCTACAATGCCACTCACTCACTCCCCCCTGTGAGATGGGGGAGAGAATTGAAAGAGTAAAAGTGAAAAAACTCGTGTGTTGAGATAAAGACAGTTTAAAAGGCTCACACACACAAGGAAAATGAAAGATGGAATTGATTCCCCCCTTCCCATGGGCAGGCAGGGGTTCAGCCATCCCCAGGAAAGCAGGGCTCCACCACGCGTAACGGTGACTTGGGAAGACACACACCATCCCTCTGAACATCCCCCCTTTCTCCTTCTTCCCCAGCTTTATATGCCGAGCATGACACCACATGGGATGGAATGTCCCTTGGGTCAGTGGGGTCAGCTGTCCCAGCTGTGTCCCCTCCCAGCTTCCTGTGCCCCCCCAGCCTCCTCGCTGGTGGGGTGGGGTGAGGAGCAGAAAAGGCCTTGGCTCTGTGCAAGCACTGCTCAGCAGTAACGAAACATCCCTGTGTTACCGACACTGTTTCCAGCCCAAATCCCAAACACAGCCCCATAGCAGCTACTGTGAAGAAAAGTAACTCCACCCCAGCCAAAAGCAGCACAGGATATTAGAAGTTTGCTTTTTTTTTTTTTTTTTTTAAATTGTGTTGCAACTGTGACTGCTAGTGTTTTAGGGAAATGAGTGAGATTTGTCACTTTATGTGCTTATGTACAGATATTGTGCCTACTCAACAAACTCAGGAAAATAGATGTAGGAATTTACTTTACTATAAATATGGATTATTTCAAATGTGCCCTTGTGTTCCAGGAGCCTGTGCTCACTTGGACTCAGCTGCCTGCTTTGCTGGGTGACCCTGCGATTATCACTGCAGCCCTATCAGAGAATTGACTTGCTTCATATTTTGATTTTTCAATATCACATTATGATTATATCTGGCATTTCTGTGAACACAAAGATGTCAAAGGACGATAGGTGCTTGCTGACAGTGGATGCAGCCTCGCTACTGCTGCGCTTTGCTTGAGGCTGGCAAGTGGATCTGAGCAATGTTTTTCCCTTATTTTGGCCTCGAAGGCTGGGTTTGGCTGGTGTACCAGCAGCAAGCGTAGACTCATGTCTCCATGGGCCTTGTGTGCCCAGTGAAAAGTAGGCAGGGCTGAAACCCAGCGGGAGAAATTATATTGCTGTGCAGTCGCCAGCCCCGGAGGGAGGGAGGTCGGCTCCTCATGGCAGAACTCTTCAGCCCCGTGAGCCCCACGTGTGCTCCTGTCAGCAACTGCCCCACGGTTTTCTTCTGCTCCTGGGTCTGCAGAGTTGAGTGAAGTTCAGCCAAGCCTCCCGCGAGGAATAACCTGCTGCTATGGGCAGGTCGCTGCTCTGGCTCCCTCTCTTTATTTCTGCACTGTGTTGTTGAATTAAATGCTGGGCGGGGGAATTGGCAGGCAGGTGCAGACTGCAAGCTGGGGAATCTGTGTGTGTGCTATGGTCTCCCCCTGGTCCTTATGGCTGTAAAGTTAGCTCAGATGCCTAAGCATTTGGAGATTGTTGAGTGAAACAATGTTTACTTATTTATTTTGATTTAAATGGATCTTTCTCCAGTTCTGGCAGTTCTTGGTAGTTGGACCAGTTCTTGGGAGAGCTCTTGTGTGGTTTTAGATAAGGGAATTTTAAGTAAGGTCTTAAATATTTCTGATTTTTTTTTTTTCCATTCTGCAAATTTAACATTTGCAGTTTGCTTTTTGCTACAGGTCGTTGTCACTAACCCGTAACACTTTGAAGAGTCAGAAGGCTCTGTATGTTTGTTTGGCTTTGCTGGGAATATGGTAGAGATTTAAAGGACTTTTTTTTCTTTTGAATACAGAGCGCTTGTTGCATGCTGTGCATCAGGACAACGCAGGGGCTGCTCTTGCCTGGGCAGATGCCAGCAGCCTGGCGGGACTCGTGGCAGCCTGGTATGGCCCAGTCATTAGGAAGTCCGAGCAGCACCCATTCTCCCCTTGGGATTTCTCACCAAGGGAGTCACTGGGGCAGAACTGTTTGAGCAGCTCGGTGCCACTTTAGGATCCTCCCACCTATAAGTGGGAATATGTGTGGGGTTTTCTTTTCCAACTGAAGCCAGCTTTGTCTTTAATATAGTTTGGGATCTAGACCTGAAACTTTTCCATCATTAGTCCTGTTATTTTCATGTATTTGTGAGACGAAAAGAATTGCATGCTAATGGGAATAGTCAGTGGCAGGGAAAATAGCAAAAAAAAAAAAAAAAGAGCCCCTGTTACATTCCTCTGATGTAAATTTTTAATCAAATGTATTTTCTTCTGTTAAGCAACTTTTACAGCCCACTGCACAAAACATACAACCAAATTCTTTGCACAATGAACTGCATGTAATAGGCTAGCTATGCATCCATTACACGTTTTTAGGTGTGTAATGCATTTAAATCCATTTGTGTGTGCACGGCAGTGTAGCCTTCAAAAGGTAATTACAATTTGCACAGTCTTGCTTTCATAGTTCCTTAGGTTTTCTTGAGATGGCAGTGCTTGGGAGAGTTTCATTAGAAGTGGTCTCTTTTGTAACAAAAAGGAAATACAGTTTTCAATGCCTTAGAAAGCTGGAAACTTTATATCATTATTCCTAAAATGATTGTTCAGTGGTTGGTATCAACGAACAGAGCTCTTCAGCACAACTGGGCTGAAGAGTTGGTAGATGATAGACTAGGTTGTAATAGCAGTAATAATTGCATTAAATAATCCTTTTCAATCCAAATAATTAGGGGTGAGTCATGTGACAACCATGTGGGCCATGGATGCAGCAGTATCCTTCATATCGGTGACCAGGCTCAGCAGCGTCATCACATTGGGGTGTCTCCTACACGAGGACTCTGGCCTGGGGGGCCTCATTTGAAGCCAAGGTGCTGCCCTCACCTGCACATTTCCCTGCAGCCAGCCACCCTCGGGGAAGGCAGGAACAAAATGTATTTTCTTTTTCCAAGCTAGAGGCCAAGTGCCCCTGTAGATAGTGAGCGGCAGACTTGGAGGTGCTGCCAGTCAGAGGCATGAAGTCGGTGATCCTACCAGCAGTCTTTTGCCTCAGTTTCAGCATCCCTGTTGTGAATTTCTGCTTCCCAAGCTGCCTCCGTTACAAGACTCCAGTTTCTATTTGGCATCTGCCCAGTCTAGGCTGGGCTGGACCTTGCTGACTTCTGCTCAGTGATGCAGTGAAACTGCTAATAATTGCAGCAGCACCCTCAGTATTGAAGACAACTGAAAAAGTGATATTCTTCATGGTTCCTGGGGGCTTTGGCCAAACAGGGCGTGATTTCACTGTTCTGCCAAGACCTGGCAGGCACAGGAGTGTGCTTCAGGTTGGAGCGATGTGGGCAAGAGCTCTGAGTCCTGCTAATGTGCTGTGCCCGGAGATGTCCACCCCAGGGTGAGCCAGTGCCACTGGAGAAGAGCGTGCATCAGCTACCTTCTCTTGGGCCGTGAGCCGTGCTAAGACCTGTCAGGGAGGGTCTGCTCTGGGACTGGTAAAGAAGCAGACTCAAGCGTGGCTGGGCACACACAAATGGAGAGGAATTCTTTTGAGCGGCTCTTTGGGACACAGCTTTGGCCTTGTAAGCCTGTGGTGTGTTTAGCACTGTAGCCAGTAACACGTAGGTACTTGATAGATTAATATTCAGGACACAGTAGATGAGAGAGGCTGGCAGGGGTGATGTCACGCGCAATCTGTTCATCTAGAATTATTTTGTGTTTTGAAGCTACATTCATCAATTCTGTAGATGAAAAGGAAAAAGAAATCTACAGGCTTACTCTCATTTTTTAATTTTTTATCCCCCTCCCCCTCAGACTTCATTTGCCTGAGGGCTAGTTCTGCCCTTTAATTATTTAAGAACTGGGTTTTGTTTACAGTTTGTAATAAAACTGATAAAAGATTAACAAGGTGCTTGTGAATCATTTTAAGCAAATTAAAACTTGGAAAGACTTACAACTGCAAATATTTGAAAATTGTAAAGCAGAACAGACCTGATCAGATAATCAAGTTATTGGATTTGTTTGGGAGAAAAAAATAATCTTGTTTGCAGTTGGATGTGAGAGCAGCACTGCCTGCTCTATCAAATATTTATGTGTGCTTTTAGCAAATTTGAAGATACCGGTTGGATGAAACAGCAGTGGGTATGTTAAAATGATGTTTTATTACGGTGTGGGGTTGCTGAACGAGCAGAGTGTGGGGCGGAGAGGGGGCGCCGGGTGGAAGTACGTGTCTAAGTTCACCATAGTGGCAAGCCTGTGCCAATGCTTGTATACCTTATGCTGCTTTTAAGGACTGTGTTGACTCTCCTCTAAAACAATCCTAATGCCCTATTTGAAATTATGGACTCTGAGCAATTTCCATGCAAGAGTGAAATCAGGGAGGTTCTAATTCCGTGTCTGTGCAAGAATCTTGGGGTTATAATGGATTATTTCCATTAAAACATCAGCACGATGCTCAGTGGTAGTAAAACAGACTAACCACTAAAATGCTAGGAGAGGTACTAAGAATGGAACAGGGAACATTGCTGTGATGGAATAAAAATCCCTGATTTACCCATGTCATGAACACATGTGCTGCTCTCGTCATCCCCTCTCCAAAGAACTGCAGACACTGTAAATGCTCAGAGAAGAACCACAAAGCTGTTGAGAGGTGTTGTGTGACCTCTGTGTGAGGAGGAACTACATGAACGAGAACCCTTCAGCTGGGTGAATGGGTAAAGGAGATGTGACAGAGGTCTTGGAAATCAGGTGGGACATCAGGAGGATGGAGATTATTCATTGCCTTCTGACACAAGAACCAGGGGACATAACGGAAGTCATTAAGAGCCAGGTTGAAGGAGATCAGAAGTAATTGGTTCTTTGTGAAGATTTTGACCAGTGCAACTGGTTGTTGAAGGAAATTGTGGGTGCTAAAAATTTACATTGCTTCTAGGTGGATAGACAAATTAATGTAAAAGAAACCAGCTGATTGCCACTGAGCAGGCAGAAACCACATCAGGAGCTCAGTGAGCTGGAAATGACTGGAGGTGGAAGCAAGGGGGGAAGATGTATGTGTATAAATAGAGACAGACAGGAGTATTATATATACTTAGCCTATTTTTGTTCTCTTCTTTTGGACATCCATTTATGGCCGCTGTTGGAAAGAGGATGCTCTGCAAGCTGAGCTTTTGATCTGGCCCAACACAGCCGTTCTTCTGGGCTGAAGGTGCCGGGGCAGCTCATTCTGAAACGTCTTGTCTTATACGATGACTGTTACATAAAACTGGTGTTCTTCAACACCCACCAAGCTCAGCAGCTGCGGATTTCACTGTGAGTGTTACCTTAAAACAGACATACCGTATGGTGATTGCAGCTTAGTATGAATAGCTGGATTCCTGATTTTCTGCTGCAAGTGCTCTGGGCCTGGGAAGAAGAATTATCATTTTCCCTCTTCTACGTGCTTTGTTTTCTCCAGGCACAAAATGAGTGTGAACGCATGCATGTTATCAGGATGATTACCTATGCAGTGTTCTGGGGAGAATTACAATGCATTTCTTTGAAGCTGTTGGACAAGGTACAGTACCAAGAGGCAGCGAGGAGCATTTCTGTTGCAGGGTGCCCAGAAAAGTTTCAGGATGGGTGAATTATTGCCGTACAGAGCTCTTTGGCACCCCATTGAAGAGTCAGCACAAACCTTTAAGCCTGAATTATGTTTACAATTGGATGAGGTGACAAGAAACTTCTGAGACAGATGAGGAGTTTGAGTCTAATTAAATGGAGTCATTTTATTCCTTTGGGAAAGAGCTGTGAAAGCTAACACGGTAACACAGCAGGTTCAGAGGTCCATGTGTAGATCCTAATCTGATTAAAAGAATGGGTAGAATTTCACTGTCTGCATCATAAACTCAAGTTCAGTAACCAAATCGTTCCTTTCCTGAACATCCTGATATAAACTGCGAAAGACGACAGTGGAGTTGAAAGGAGGTGAATTAAGCTATGCATATGTACAAATACTACTTATCACTCAGTGATAATGATAGAAATACTCCAAAAGCTCTGTAGTTGGTCTTTTTTTCCACCCTTTTCAGTTGGCATCGTTGCATGACTTTGATGGCAGCTCTAACATAGCTTGTTAAAGTTATGCTTTGAGGCAGATATTTAATCTGTAGGTCTCAGCGATGTTTTAAAATGTCTCCTTTTGCTTTCCCCTGCAGCTGGTTTTCCCACTTTGCTCTGCACTTTTGCAAATGAATTATAGCCAGCTTGAGCTCGCTCATGTGGGTAGGGCCGACCTCCGTGTCGGAAGAGGGCAGTGCATCGCCATCCTTGGGGAGCGATGAGGGGGTGCATGTGGGTTGCATTGCTCTGTAGCTTTATTCATGCAGCATGTGTAGCTTCCAGTGTTCTGCAGGACACAGATGTTAGAGATGAATAGATAGAGTTTCTATTTCCTTGTTTAGTCTCCTGTAATTTTTCAGTGCTGCGATCAATCTTTGTCCAGCCTTCTTGAAACTTCGCTTGTTTTTAGTGTATTCTCTCTGATTGTCAATGCTCTCCTTTAAAATCCTAGGATCTGTTCCATCTGGTTCCAGGAACTTGGCAGCTTGCGTGATGAGCAATAGCTGATTTTTTTTCTGCAAGTCCTAGTACAGAGAAGTCATGGCTAAAAAGATTAAAATCCCTAAATCAGAAAAGCAGGAAAAATACAATTGCAACTCTGCCAAGGAAGTGCTTCTTGTTGGATTAAAAAAAAATTATGACAAGTTGAAAGAGAGAGATTTGGAAGTGTAATTCAATTCTGTTGTCAATCCAGGAGAGTAAAAGCTGAAACGGTGTTAGAATACATGAGCTGCACTGACTGGACAGAGAAAATCAAGTGCCTCTCGGAGACAATTTTGTGCAGTTTTCTATTTTGTCTGTATTTGTTATGACCTGGTTTGGATTCCTAACTTTTATGTCACTGAGGTTCATCATCTGGCGTGTTCAGAAAAGGTCTCTGCTTCTGTGGCCATGGGTGCCCCTTCCGAAATAAACTGCGCTCCGCAGCAGTATGGAAATGGGGAGTGGGATGCTGTAATAGAAGGGGGTCAAGCTAGCAAATTTGAAGAGCGGCACATCCATATGGTACGTTGGAGGTGTTACGTATGCCTTACACTCAGAGAAAGCATCCCTCTTCTTGTCAGGGATTGGCAGTAACTGGGTACAGTGCTGCAATTCTCAGAGATAAGGTCTCTGGGTTGTGGGTGGAGACAACTGCTTTTAGGTTTGGGTATGGCCCCAATGGGAGTTATCAGTGCTTTGGATGTGCTGTTAGGGTTGTGCTCCTGGAGAGCATGCAAAAACTTGTAGGAAACACTTAGCGGTAGAGTGATGCTGTCAGCCCACCCCTGGCTGCTGATACCCTGCTCCCGCTGTTGTACTCACCCGCTTCCCAAGCCTTTATTTTCCCTTCCATGTTAAAAGGGGAAACTGAAGAGAAACCAAAAATCATCAATCTCCTTGGCTGGAGTTACAGGTTGAAGTTTTCTTCTTTGGCCTCAGAAGGCAGGCTTGTTGAGTGCTCAGATATCACTGTGGCACGTTAATGAGAGAAATTGGGAGCACAAAATCCCATTTCTCTCAGCACAGACAGATGATTATACACAGCGATGTGGGTCCTTCCTCTGTCAGTGGAGGGAGGTTTCTGAAAGAGATGCTGCTTCTGTCCCCTCATCTAGCAGTCAACTCTAGGCTGGTAGAAGGTATATAACTAATTCTAAATAAAATAGAAGGTATAAACGTAAATCTCTAGTAATTATTCAGTGTACCAGAAAGTGTTCCAAAAAGTGCCCTGACACAGCACACCATAGATACTTTTATATTGTTTTCTTCTTTGTCTTGAAGGTTTGCACAGGATCGGGACATGGGTTAATATAAAAGCTTTGTCCTTTCAAAGTCATGTTTTTCTTACATCCCCATCTCTCCTGGCTTTAGGCAGTGGACTGATTACATGGAGATCTTACAAGGTTGTGAGAGCGATTTTATAACACCTGGTGGTGCTGACTGCCTTTGGAGGTACTTGGTAGTACCTTCAGCCAACTGCGTCGGGTATCGAGCAGCGAGTGACCTGTGTGTGGTCATGCACCAGAAAGGGGAGGGATGGTGTGAGCTGTTTTAAAAGCTCATGGGTTCAAAAGCAGGGTAAGGTTTCCCTTTTAATTTTGGGCAACTCACATCCTTGCTCCTCTATCTTCAAGCATGTAAACAGAGTGTCTGAATTGGGAATATCACCGCCTTAGGGTCTCTCCTCCCTGGGAGGAGCCCATTCCATTGAGTTTTGAAGGTTCCTGCTTTTCCTTGACAGTAGAGTGGCCCTGACAGTGAGGCCTCTACTTTAATTATTTCATTTAAATACTTGGTAATAGATGAACTCTAGCATCTCAGTGCTATAGTTTCTCTCTGTGTAAAAGGAATATTTAGTTATTTCTCCATCTCTGAGAGGTGTTCAGGTGTTGAGTGTCAGAGGCTCTGGAGTGCTCAGCTACTCTCAGGGGAGATGGGCTCATTTGACACAGGGAGGAAATGTCTATTCCAGTATTCTGAGTAACCCTTCTTGAGAATGAGCAAGACCTCACACGTTTCCGTGACCATGTCTGGTAGCTCTACCCCATGTATGTAGTTGTTACCCAAAGTAGCACTTGCAGGACCCCAGGAAAGTCAGAGCCCGACTGCAGCAGCACCTGGCACTGTGTGTTGTAAAACAAGGCTTGCCCTGGGGCCTTGTCAGCTCGGAGCGCCTTACAGGACAAGGCTGTCAAATGCCACTGAACAAATGTCAGCCCGGCAAGTCTCTCAGGGGTTTAAGTGACTTGATATCCGTGGTTTGATATCCGACGCTGCGTAGTTGGTGGCAGGGGATGGGAAAGCTGACTGTGACAGCAGGTCACCCATGGAGCATCAGGGTGACGCTGGGTGCCTTCCTGCCCTCACTCTCTGCGCTCGAAACCAGCAGTCCTAGGGCTCAGTGCATCAGGGGGAAGTGGCTTGAAAAACAGTGTCTGCTTTGCACCTCTGAGACCAGAGGTATAAATATACAAGGAAATGCTTGTGGGTATCTGTTCAATGCAGTATATCCTTTGCAGCCACATCAATTCTTTCATCTTCCTCAGCTAAAAAGTCAGAATAGAGCCTGCATCCCCATAGACTTTTCTATCCGAGTATGAAGACTGTGGAACAGCGTCAGTGGTCAGTACCAGCCTGGGAATTGTCCCTGCAGAGTTGTAAACTGATTTTTATCATGGCCATAGTCAAAACATCTGAAAGATTTGTGTGCAAGTGTCTGCATTGCGCGCATGTTTATAGTCCTGTAATAACTTCATCCTAGATTTATGCATTATCAAGCATAGATGCAGCATTGATTGGATCTTTATGATTTTGATATATACTCTAACATTTTTTTCACTTTGTAATAATTCACTGAAGTGTCTAGAAGAAAACAGCAATAGCCTTTAATTTCCTTCTATAATTCTGACTCATGATCAACTCAGAGTCAGCATGTCTAGCTGAAGATGCGCTGATAGGTGTTTGTATCACTGTCTAGTAAGCATGGCTAAGTCTGGAAGACAAGATGTCAACCTGAGAATTTCACAGAGACCTTTTCTGATAAGTATATCAGAAAAGACCTTTTCTGATAAGTATATCTGTTTTGTGATGGGTGAAATTTTTTATAATTGTATAGAACTTCTCCGAGTGGATTAGGGCTAAGATAAAATAGAAATTGTGGAGCAACTTCACCAGTATTTTTGGTTGCAGACAGATCTTTTTTGCAGCTTCACAGGACAGATGAATGAGTTAAGCACCTGGATTACTGGGATCAGTGAGAAACAGATGCCACCAAGCATGTGTTTGCATCTTTTAGTGCCTGACTTGAGATCTAGTTTGGGGTGATTCAGTATAGCTCCACTGGCTTCACTGTAAAAATACTACCTAAGGATTGGTTATAGAACCTAAGTGTTTTTAACCTCCCAGATCTTTTCTGAGTCTGCCCAAGACCTCATTGTCATTTTATCACTTTATTGGTGTTGTGACCGCATGCAACCGTGACATACAATCCCAGCATAACATATACTCACAGCATCGTATATCTAGTGGCATCTGGACAGCTGCGGATCAATGCTGTCATCGAAGGATGAATTGTTAAGGGAAGAATAATGGCATCTTATACTGAAAGACCCTAGCATGTTATGTAGTCAGTCTGTCTCTAAAATGAAGTAAATACCTCCTTTTACATGTAAGAGCACATCTAGGAGCCCAAGGAACTTGCCCAAAGAAATGTGGTGAACCGAACGTGAGGGTGAAGTTTCTGGCCTGGGTTTCTCTGGGTCAGGTTTGTCTTTCATTTCAGAGGGGTCAGGGTTTCACCTCGGCGCTGTCTCATCTGGTCTAACACGATGCACGTGTCTGTACAAGGCAGATTCTTCTTTCAAAAGAAAGTCAGTGGTGGGTGTTTCTTTCTTCCTCTCCACGAGAAGAATATTTTAGCAAACACAGGAACAAATCCCCTGGAGCACAAGGCCCTCTTTTCTTGGCGGGGCTCACAACATGCCCAGAGCTGAGCTCGGCCGTGCCGGGTGCTGGAGAGGTTCTGCCCTACCAGCGTGTTTAATTACCGGCAGGGCGAGAGCTCTGCAAGGGGGCTTGGTGCTGGCCCGGCTTCCCTGGCGAGAGCCTGACGGACAGATTTCCGTACTGGAAAATGGCATTAAATTAAATAGGTATCAGCCTGATACTCTGAGAGCTGAATGTCAGTGCTAATAAACCAGAGGCTCCATCCTTCCCAAAGGACCTTTGGAATCAATTGAAAGCTGCGTCCTCCATCCCTCTTTCCCAGCGGGTAAATGTTACTCTTCTGCTGTGCCACTTTCTGTACTCGGAGTGAGCTGAGACTACCAGCACGCAGGGCTGATTGACAGGATTGCTCCCAGCGCTACGAAGAGAGGAAGTGACCTTAAACACTGGGGTTGTGGTTATGTTTTGACTGTAAGAAAATACTTTTTTTTCCCCTTTTTAAAAATATTGCCCTACCAGCCTGGCTTTCTATTCATCTGTATTTATTTTTTGAGGTCTTAACCCCTTCCTGCCCTGAGGTGGAATTAGATAAGCTTTGAGATCAGTTCAGTGTGAGTTGCTTTAAAAAAAAAAAAAAGAAAAAGAAAAATGAGTGAGTGTAGAGCAAGAAAGGTGACCTTGCAAAGTTGCCTCTAGAAAAAGATCTCTCTTATCATGAGCCTAAAGTAATTAGCTTTATTTTTGGTTTTGCCTTATATGAATTGTTCATATGTCTCGGCTGGTGGTGAAATGCCTAATGACAGGCCGAGTGCACTTTCCAGACCGGCTGGCTGTTGCCTGTGAGTGCCTATGGCAGTGGTGAAGTTTGCTCTTCCCAGTCAAGTGTTTGCTAAGCACTAGCCTCCTTCTGGCAGGTGAATATTGTTGCCCTTCATGCTAAAGTCTCTGTGGTTGGAGAAGATCCTGCGTCAGTAATCCCAGACACACAAGGCTACTTGGCAAGAAATAAAAAAAAAATTAAGTACTCTTGCTATCAGCACAGCAAATTTTTCCTGCACGGTTTTTTTTTTCTGGAATGGGAATTAAAGGACATTGATGTTACTGCCTCACGTAGCAGATTGGCATAAATGGATCCATTGCTCCATTTCTGTGGTTGTTCCTTTCTTTGCAAAGTTGAAAACTGGGAACTGGCTGAGTGTGGGAGCTGAGGTAAGGACGCCAGGGGTACAGGGAAAGTCGTGCAGTGTGGCAAAGAAGCGTTTTCCTTATTCATGTCGGATGTGCCTAAGGAGTTGGTTTGACTCCTCTAGCTCGTGTGCAGATACCCAAGAGGACAGTGAACAGGAAGGGTTTCATTGAATTGACCCTTTGGTGTCATATGTAACGTGGGCTGGTTCTCTTTTCTCCGCCTGCTTCTGGGTGCCGCAGTCATACCTCAGCTGTTGGGTCAGTGGACTTGGCTTTGCGTAGTGTCTCCTCACCTCCAGAACACCAAACCCAGCCCTCCCTTGCCTGTTTTAACAGCTGACATTTCCACCGAGACCAGCTGTCCTCCAACAAAAGGTTATTAACCACAGTGAATCATGTAGATGGGTGTTGCAAGGACACTGCATGTGTTTGTGCCTCGTCTCTCGATGTTAGAAAGTCTGAAGAGGGCAGGACTGTTGGTCTCCTGTTACTTGTAAAGTTGGCAATTATTTTAAGCAACAGTGAAACCTAAATGCAGATACTGTTGTGCAGATGTGAACCAAAGTACTTGGCTTTGGCATGACTGTGCTGAATAACCTATTTCTGGTTGTAATTACCTCTCCTGTTCTCGTTGTGGCTGTTGGGGTATAGCAGTAATCAGGTTTTGGCACAACATAGTGCTTTGTGTCTGAAAACCCGCTGGTCTAATCAGGAGGGAGGATCAGGCTGTAGCACGTTCATCAGACACAGTGTGGGCTGCTCCGAGGCCAGTGGAAATGGTGTGCCCCAAAACAGCCATGTCTGAGATTTCAGAGCCTTGCATTTCCATGTAATCAACTGTTTGAGGTGATGCAGATGCAGACTGTGGGCAAAAATGAACTCTGGTGTTAGTGGCACGTAGAATGTGAGATACTAGATCAGTGCCTCCAACCCACCGACTGGCGTCTGGTCCGTCTGACGGTGGCAGTTCTGGTGCCAGCAGAGACAAGTCCTGGGAGGCAGATGTGGGATAATCTCTTCTCCACCTTAAATCTCCTGGTTTAAACTCTGCAAACAAGCTTTAATAGCTTTCTTAATGGGTGCAGTTCATTGAATTCTGCTTGGATTATGGCTTGTTCCACTTGGCTTCATTTGGTTCAGCAAGGAATTGGGAGCAAACTTCAGAGCGGCTCATTTCGAATCCGGAATGAGATCAGAATGGGCTTTGATATGTATTACTCTGAAATGAAAAAAATTAGTTATGTTTATCCCTGTAGTTGAGCGTATGCACTTCATAGGCTTTCAGAGGATCACTCGAATGCCTTAGCTATGGTAGTCAGCCACGGCAATTCTGTAGAGCATCTCTTAAAAAGGATGTATTTTCTGGCTGGCTCAACGGGATCAGCAGTATGTCTAAATGTGGATATGAAACATCCCTGCAGTTATTCCCTTGCTTATGCTGACCTTTGGGATCACTCCTGCTCCTTCCACTTATCTAAATGCATCAACTGTAATTTCTTACACACAACTTGTGTGGCCCAGTGCTGTTTTCTTCTTTTTTTTTCTTTTTCCTTCCTTAAAGTAAACTGAGGCCACTTCAGCCAAAGCATCTGTCCTGTAGTGTGGTAGTTAAATGCTGGTAGTTGGAGGGCTAGGAGAGTACAGGAATGGCTTGTTCCAGAAAGAGCATATTTTTGGAAAATATGTTTTGATTAGTTGCTAGGATTTGTTTACAGCACTCATCAGAAAGCTCGAATGTTTTGGGCGGATCAGAGCAGGTAATAACTATTCTCCTGGGATCAGGACGACGTGCAATATGAAGCAGACTGCGGGCTGTGTCATACTTGTATCACACGCGTACCCTCCTCCGGCAGCCTCTCCCTCACCTTCTTCTTCAGACTTTCAGAAATGCCTGATCTGAATCAGCTTAAGGGGTTTTATTTTCTCTCTCCTTTGTTTGAAGTTTAAGCCCTGTGAAAATCCATTAGAAAAGAAGCATTGTTGGGTACTCCCTGATAGCATCAGCTGCCGGTTTATCTTTCATGTCGCGCAGTGGCTCCCGTTACTCCCCAGGGGCTGCTGGCTTGGATTGTTCCCATAGTTTGGGTGGCTTTTGACCCACGAGAGTCCCGAGCTGGTCTTGGGGCTTCAATAAGCTCTCTGTTATCGGCCTCCCAAATATTCGTGTACCTATCGGAGCCTGGCACCGAGTCAAGGCAGTGGGCGTCCTTAAGATTCATCATTGATAGCTCACATGCTTTTTCCTCTTTAGCAAAAACAAGCACTTTTTGTTTAAGTTCACTAATGTTTGGCAAAGAAATATAGTAGTAATTATACACCCAGCCTCCTTTTCCCCCCTGCACCCCCCAATCCTGGTTTTATAAAAGCAACTAGCACTGAAACTGAAATAAATGTCATGAATGAATAATAATTTCTTTCATTTACACAGTAATTAAACTTGTTGAATACAGACTTAATGCTTTACTGCACACTGGTTAATTTGAGTGGTAGATCCAGGCTTTTGTTAAATCTGGGAAGGAAAAAAATGCAATATCTACCTGACTATCAGTGTGCTTCGTTACAAATGCTTTCTGGGCTTTTTTCTGAAGTGGTGCTGGGGAAGGGGAGGACATGCTTTTCAGACAGTTGTTTGGAGTTCACTACGTGGATCTTCACAAAGGTACTGAGGGGCCCATGTTTCAGAACTGTGACGGATCAGCAACTCCCGTGCTTTATGGCTGCTGGGATTAATCAGCATTTCTGAAAACTTGATTGATCATGGGTATAGATGCACCACCTTAGAGATTTTTTCTTTCTCCAGCATTTATTTTTTCCTTTCTGTGCAGTCTTTTAAGTTGTTTAAGTGCAGATCCTCCCGTTAAGCCTCTCCCTCTTTCACACTGAATACAGTGCCATGGTTATGGCAGTATTTATAGTGACAACATCCTCATCCATCTTTGGATGGGTCAAATAGTGCCATGGAGGGAGAAGCCGGACGTTTCAGGTAGAGACACAGAAAGATGATGACGGAGGTCCAGGTTAGCCAGTGTTTCCTTCACCTGCAGATGTGAAATCAGAGTGATTTTAGAGGGATGGGACGGGGCTTAAGTTGCACGTGGTAAGGGGAATCTTGGGTAACTTGAGGAGCAGGAACTGTGATAGTATTAATGGGAAATGCTTTGGTTACTTGTCAGGCATAGGAGTTTTGGGAGAAACCATCAAATCTTCACTCCAGAGAACCACAAAGTGAGTGCAAGGAACCCCCGTGCCCATGCTACCATCAGCCTCAGCCCAGGTTTCCCGTATTTCTGCTTAGGGATGCCTGTCCAGGGGGAAACACTTGGCCAAGGAGCAGAAGTTGAAGTTAGGTCTGTTCAGTCCAGGCCACCATCTCTCATCTTGATGGTTCAACTTCGTTTCAAGTTTTGTGAATTTTACGTCGTACTTTTTGAAATACGGGCTTGTGGTAGAGTTGTTTCCTTTTTCTGTGAGTGTATAATCTCCCATTTACTCTGAACTTGCGCTTCTGTGCAAATTCCTTCTGCTGTTGATGAGCTGTTGTGGCAGGTTGCACGTGCAGAGTGTGGGAGGTTGGGTGGTGGCAAAGTGACTCCCTTGCATCTGGGTACTTGTTGCAAAACACGGAGGTTTATAAAGGGTTCGGGTTATAAAGCTGGCTTATTGATTTGACTGGGGCCATTGCTTACTCTTGTCTACATATTCTACAGAAACCACTCCACTGAGATGATCGCTTCTGACTGCCCCTCAGTATTCCCTCAGCAGGTTTAAGCAGCTCACGGCAGCTGGATGTTGGTGGGTACTGCAGAAGAGGAGAGGAGGTAGGGAGGGGTTGCAGGGAGTGCCTGAGGATGGATGCTTTAACAGCAGTTTTGAACCTGGGCCCTTCCAAGATCATCAGTTGTCACAGGTGAAGGCAACAGCATTTTTGGCTGTTGCTCCTGCCAACGCCCTGGTTTTGCCAAGTTTTGGGCCACCATTTGACACCATTTCAAGCTAGCAAGCCCTCCAGGTCTCACTAGATAAGCGTGTGACAGGCACGATAGGTGTGCGTGGCTGACTAAGATTCATCGACAGGGGCTCCCAGGACTCGGGGCATTTTAGAGGGGAAAAAACATCAACAGCTAGGGACATGGCTGGTAGGTTGTGCCTGTGGATTTGAGTCATGAGGCAGCTGTTAACCAAAGAACTGTAATCACAGGAGTCTCTTGGGAGCTTTCCCAGAACACTCTTCTGAAAATCGAGAAGAAGTGTTTTAATTGTTGTATACCCAAGGATTTTTTTTCTCCCTTTCTGTTCTCTGGAGGCTGACATCTACAAATGTGTGTTGGTAACTTCATTTTCTTTCTTAGTCAGGGAATGAGAAGCACTCGGGCTGTTTTGTTTATAGCTGTGCTATCAGCCGGCTGCATGTCTGGAGATGAAGGTGACAGCTTGAGATTTGTGAGCCTAATTGGCATACAAAAAAAAAAATCCGCTGGGAAATGAGTTATTTGCAATTATCTGTAGATTTGGCTTTATTTCATGGAGACAAATATAGTTGCTTGGTGACTTAATTACAACATTTTTTTAAGATTATGAGATTTTAAAAAGGATATCATTATTAACAAGATCTTGAGTCTATATTTGGTGATTCCATAATTACAACTATGGCCATATTTGTTAGCTTAGAAAATAGTATGTGGAAGCTTTTAATTAAAATAATGAAATCTGTTCTTGCAGATATGCTTTCAAGTACCACCCTTGGATAATGGGACCCTTTAGTGCTAGCTCTGAATTAAAACAAGCTGTACTCTGCTAGCATAGTATCACAATTAAGGCTGAGACAGGTCAGCATTAACATTTTCTTCAGCTGCTAGTTAAGAGGATGAGAGAATGAACTGGGTGAAGTAGCTAATTGTCCACATTTCAGCTGATCTCTGCTTACCAAGGCAGGTTTCTCACAGTCCTGCTGGCGGGATCAGAGAGCAAATGGATAGAAAAAGGAAAATGTTCTACATCCGTGTGGTTTCTGTTGATGTTAAGGGCATACAAACATGTGAGTACGGATCCTAAGCTGTTTCTTTCTTAGCTGATGATTCTAAATCACTGTAATTTACAGCAGACTCTGGTTGCCCGAGGCAGTTGCATGCCAGCCCAAGATGAACGTTAGGTAGGGCATCCAAGCTCTAACTCTCCTCCATGCCACCCCAGCTGTGGGAACAGCAAGCAAAAACTGGGTGAGCCCCTGGATCTGTCTACATCACTGGGAGGTCACCTGTCTGCTGGAATGATGTTTCCCAGATTGCCAGAATGGCCCTGTGAGAGGCTGCAGAGGAGTTGAGCAACTCCCTTACTGAAAATCAGCTTTGATTAAAGCTAAAAATCAGTGAATGTGCCCTGTGACTCCAGTGGTGCTCCAGTAACTTCCAGTGACCTGTATCCTTTTTAGCAAAGCCTGTACACAAGGATTGCATACTACAGACTGCATTTCAAAGATCACCTTGCTTGTGCTATTAGAGGAAAATACTATTATTACTCTTGCCACTCACTTAATGACAGACTTCCTGAAGAGACTTGAAGTGCCTTCCTGCGCTGAAGGTATGAGCAAAGACTCCTCAGCAAGCTGTGACCACTGTGGTCACTGTGCTGCCACCCTTTAGCTGATTTAATTACCCTACCAGACCTACTTGGTATCATCGTTTTCATAGTCAGGGTACTAATTTTATTGTTCTCCTGCACTGGAGTTAACTTTGTTCCTCCTCGGATACAACAGTGTAGAAAAACACAACCCAGTGCCCTCTGGAAGCAAAGGAAAGGCTTCAGTGGACTTAAGTAATACACTGAATCAGACCCTACAAGAGAGAAGGCATGCACATCAAAGAAATACTTCCACATCTGGGAAAGTATTCAGAGCATCCCCAAAGGTAAGATTAAAAAAAAAAAGAGTCAAGTGTGTTCATTTCTTATTAGTGAAGTTGTTATTGGCAATGAGATATTCTAATTGAATTACTCCTAATTAAAATAATTATGTTTTCTAAGTACTCTGATCTGTAGAGACCATGTCGAGAATCAAAGGTAGAAATAAACAGCACCTAGTAAATTCTCTCTAAGCTGGCTTGCTTGATGATGCTTAAAGTGGTTTTTTTTTTATTCCACTTGCTCTGCGTAGGCTGGTGCTAATGCATTAAGGATGGTTTTCAGAAACCTTGCTTCTGTCTCAAAAGACCAACCGCTACTGTATGAAGGATTAGCTGGAAAAAGCTTGAGGCTCAGATAAGGAAAATAGGGCTGGTTCTCTGCCTCTTCCACACCCATCTTGCCTTGACCTTGAGCGATGTTCATGAACCTGCTCCACCTTGATTTCCCCCCAGTAATTGAGAGTGTTACCTCAATTATCTGTGCAATCTGGTCTCCAGTGTAACCTCTTTGGCATGCAATAACCAAAAATCTCATCAGAGATCTCAGATTTCTATCAGGATTAGAAAAAAAGTCAGGAAGGCAGCATTTTGTTCATGGTGAAGGGTGAAAGGCGAATCCCAGTGTTGGCCACGGAGCAGCCATTTCCCCCCAGTAATTGAGAGTGTTACCTCAATTATCTGTGCAATCTGGTCTCCAGTGTAACCTCTTTGGCATGCAATAACCAAAAATCTCATCAGAGATCTCAGATTTCTATCAGGATTAGAAAAAAAGTCAGGAAGGCAGCATTTTGTTCATGGTGAAGGGTGAAAGGCGAATCCCAGTGTTGGCCACGGAGCAGCCTTGCAGGGTAGTTGTAAGGTAAAGATGTGATTCCTGTTTTTACCTGGCATGAGAATATTGCCTTGCTATGGGAAGACACCTTTCCCTCTGCTCACTTCTTTCTGGAGTAAATAATCCTGGTTTATCCTCCAAAAAGTGCAAAACACTTGGATGAACTAAGGACTAACCTGTCTGGAGAAGGCAGAAATCATTAATCTTAGGCTGTCCAGATCCATCCCCTGATCCACAGACCCAGTGTCATCTTCAGGCTGAGCTTTCCCTGAACCTTGTGCTGGAGTCGTACACTCCCTGCCCTGTCCTGCTTTGGTGTGCACAGGGCGCCGTACCGTGTGCCTCTGCCGTTGCGTGACATCCCATGCCAAGAGCATTTCTTCACGGGGCACTGGCTTTTGGGGTTGTTTTCAGTTGTGACGTGTGTATCAGTTATTAACAATGTCCAGTGTGGGGGGGCATGTGGGGTCATATTTGACAGACAGCTCTCAGTATCGAGCCTTCTGAGCAGCCAGGACACCTCTTGTGAAGCTGTGCTTGCTGGATTTTGGGCCATCGGTTGTTTGATGGTTCCTTTTCTTTGATTACTGGTTTTGTAGCCTTAGCCATGTGCTTTCCATAAGCAGGGGAGGGTGGGACATTCAGCCCAGGGGTCACCTCCAGTGCTGAAGCAACCCCTAAAGCCTGAGATGCTGGGAAACCGTGACACAAGGGGTGTGTTACCTTGTTCAAGAGAAGCCTGCTACCTTTACAAAACATTGATGGTGAACCTTAGCATTGCCTCGAATCAACCCAAAGGCCTAATCAGTCTCACAATAAGCTAATATTTATCATACACAACCTTTATAAAAGACAAACGCATTGCAATTTCTTCTGAGGAGAAAGTTGCAAAGGTTCCTCACATCAAATACTGCTGATTTTTCCTTTTTCTTATGATCATGATTAAAATTCATTCAACATCCTCTCGTAAGGAAAAAAAAATATATACATTTGATGGCTTTGTGCTTTTTTCCCCTCCCTCTGTAAAAATAGGAAAGCTTTCAGATGTTGCATGAACAAAGATATGGAAATGTGAGAAGAGGGCAGCATCTGGAGGTTTTCAAACACGAGAACACGGGCTGTACGTTTCTTTTGCTGTTAGAAGAGTGAAAAGCTGTTTCCTGTCATTTCCCATCTTGTCACTTGTAAGGCTGGCATCTTGCGGCTTCTTGCACCAGCTGTTGTTTTTTTCTCCACAGACAGATGGTGCAACCTCTTTGATATTTTTTTTTTCCATGTTCTGAAGATTCTGCATGTGTACTACCTTTATGTAATGATCACATAACCCTGTCACTCACTTTATCCTGTTAGTGGTGTCATCCTGGAAGAGGGAGGAGGAGGTGGCTGTGTAAGGAACTTAATCCTCCTCTTGTGTTCTGACATGCTTTGAAAATATGCTGCGGAGCTAGGGTTACACATGTTTCCAAGAGCCTCCTGTGTTCGTGTCCGAGGAATTCCAGCATATCAGTGCTCTGATTTTGTAGGACCCCTCTGTTTGTGTGAATTTTAGGCAACTTTGCAGGTTTTGAGGTTTTTTATCCCATTCTAATATGGTACTACAGTAAAAAAGCACATTTTTGCTTTGTATTCCTGGAATTAAAACCTGGCCTTCTCTATGTTATTTCAATGCAATTACAGTTCCATATGGAAAGGAATGGGAATGCGGGGATAAATGACTTCTATATCTCATAAAATGGCTGTACTTAAGACCCATAATTACTTTGTTCCCATTGATTTCCACCTGCTTTCCAGTGTGGGAAAATTGCCCTTCTGGTGGTTCAGTAATGCTAAAGATTTGTAGGCTTGCTGACCGTATCTGGAGGTCTGGAAGCTGAAAATGAGCAGGTAGCATTACATCCCCTTCCCTCCTCGAATGGACTGGCAAACCAGGCTCTGCATTAATCACTGAGAAGCAAATTGAAGACGAGCATTGGTGGGATTTCTCTTGTACAGCAAACTTTGCTCTCCAGTTCCGCCTCGCAGAGTTCAAGGGTTAGCATAGTGCAACACCGGGGTATTGTCAAAGGTGGGAATAATTAGTAAGATTAATTACTCCCGAACCACCATGCTGCTCAAATGGGAATGTGGGTGCTCTGACTGGGGTTTGAGAGATGGGTTGTCCACACTGGTAGCTGGTGCGGGTGCGTTTAAATCCATTTTCAGCAGGGTAAATCAGAGATCAAAATTTGTTCCTTTGCTGCGGAGCATCACAGAAACTTCATTGATAAGGGAATAATGAATTAAACTTAATAGATTTTAAATGGAAATGAGATAATAGAAGCTGAGTTTCACAGGTATTAATACACTTAATTAACATAATGGGGACCACAGCAGTGTCCTTTTGACAATGGGGTCTGTGATTTATGGGGTTGAGCCCATGAGTGTTATTTATCCTGTGGTACTTTCGATGTTTGTATACATGTCTCAGGAAACACTGTTAGACAGTGAATATTCATCTTTTTTATTGGCACCGTGCTGCACATTCATTGGTCTCGTCTCCTCAAGAGTAATAGGTGTAATTGGAGGAAGACAGGTAGTAATGAGCCATCCTGTTTTATGCTCTTTGTTTGCCTTTGCATTGTGTTTTCTATGCTGTAGCTTATCTGAAAAGAGCATCCTCTTCCCACAGCCAAAAAAACATTTGCTCTAAATTGTTTACTCTAAGTGCCATGTATAAAAGCGTCGCTACTGTCAGAAAAGTGACTATAAAAGTGACACCATGGGGCTCACTGTTTATTTTCTCTTTCTCTCTGTCTTGGAGACCTTCTAGAGCACATTTTCTGAGCTCAGCTACCAGTGCTGTAATCTCCAACTGTCATTTTTTTACCCCGCAGGGTCAGGTTCATGATGGCATTAGCAAGCGCAAAGCTGGAGCACTCTGAAACATCCCCTTTGCTTCCCACCTCCAGACCATGGCCGTGGTTGGCTTCTTGAGAGACCCACGGGGCTCCCTCCTTATGTTTGGTGGTTTGCGTTTTTTCTTGCCATCCAAATCCGTCCTTTTTTTTCCCCCTGTGTTGGAAATGTGATAGGTGGAGGCAGATTCCAGTCCCAGCTGTTTCAGTAAGGACAGACAGGATGGAAATAGTGAGCCGGGCAAGCTGTATCCAGAGGGCGAATGGAAAAGAAATTTCACCTTGGGCAAACGCAGTGTATCTGCATGGAGGCGGGGGGAGGGGGTCGATGCCTATCAAGACCTGCTGTTGGGGATGCAGTGTCTAGATGAAGGCACACACCGTTACCCTAAATCAAACATCACCCTCAAAGAAATATGGATCGGTGCTATAAATTATTCTGCACTAGACTTCAAAGGTTCAGCCCCTATTAGCCTTATGTTGTATAAAGTGTGTGTGCCTGTGTTGGCAGCAGGAGGGCAAGGAGGCAGGGATGCCGCTGCAAGTAGGGGACGGCACATGGAATTATGTGCTGAAAGGTTTGGAGTATAGGAGAACGCGTATTCCCCTGCTCTCAGCGTCCGAGAAGGCGCGGTATGGCTCTGAATACGTGACAGCTGGCTGTGGATGGGGATTTTCAGGAGTGACTGATAACTTCGGATGTCTTCATTTTTAGAGGATGTCTCAGGGGTTTATCAGTCGCTGTGTTAAGCACTGCTCATTCTTTAGGGGTGTATCGGGCACACTTTCCACTTTGGGAAGTGGAAACCAAAGCGGATGAGCCACTGGGCATCATGGCCATTGCCACGGTCCTCGAGCATGAACTTCTGGTTTCTCCATGTTCTGCTGCTTCCATTCACTACTTTTGTTGGTCCTTCTTTCCGGTCTCTTTTTTGTATCTATTTCCTTTCAACTACTTTCCTTTAACTTTCTCCCTCTCAGCTTAAAAATTCTTAATTCCTCCTGCATCACCTAAGTTCCCTTCCCTCTCTTTTTGTTCTACCTTAGAGTTCCAGGTCTCTGCTCTCTCTCACCTGTTCAGCATTCCTACTGGTGCCTGATGAAATGGTATTTTCCTTTTGCCCTATTCTTGCGTTACTCAGAATAGGATAGAATTAGAGGGAAAAAAAAAAAAGCACCTTACAGAGAACTGTTTTTCTGGTATTTCTAGACTTTTTCTGGCCTGCAAAGTTAATCAGTGCTAATGGTTTCTGTGAAAAGGTGGGAACACTGAATTTGAGTTTTATCCTTGTTCATCAATATCCTTGTTTTTTCTCTTTTGATCAAAGTCTACACTCATGCTTCTGTTCGATCCCAAGATTTCCAGCCCAGTTTCTTCCATTGAGTAGTTGGAGAATATTAAAACTGCAGTATGTATTCAAGGGAGCACTCAGACTTCCTTACAACGCACACAGCACTAGTTGGTTGTGTTATGAATTTAAGAAGAATAAGCTACCCTGGATTTGGCAAATTCGTGCTCGATTCTAAAGAAGCACTTAAAGGGATTATTGAAATTTGTCTTGTTAAACCCCCTGAAGATTTTAGCAGCTTGTGTGGGATTTTGGTTAGCATTCGTAGGACTTGGCAGCCTCAGCAGTTGTACATAAGGTCCTGTAATCCCTCAATAATGGCAAGGTACAGACAAGGTTTCGAGCATCAGCAGAGCACCCATCGGCATTTAGCACGCTGTGAAATCTTCATCTGGTTTTCCGCCTGAGTGCCAGTAGGGCTCATCTCCCGTCTTTTCCTGTAATTTGGGCCACTGAAGCTTCAATCTGTCATCTTGTGAAGTAACCTGATGGTTCTTAGAATTCTGTAGTTCAGGCAGAAATGACTACTGAACTACGTTCAAACCAAACCAAACCCAGCCTACGTACACTCATCCTTGGTAGCCACTCGTCATTACGTACCGTTTGCCAACATTATGTCAAAAGCATGAAAGGATATTTATTTATGGGCTAAAAGAGATGAATACAAATCACGCTTTTGAACAACCAGCTTTCAGCAGAAAGTAGATTGAATTCCTTGGGGCACCTGAAACTACAGTATTTAGAGTGATGACTAGATAGGCTTTGGCCAGGGAAGAGCCTGGATACCGCATGTTACTGACTTCTCTCTCTCTGCCACTGTCATGGTCTTCCACCTTATTCCTTTGGACCTGCAGTTGCCTGCCCTGTCCCTACATTACCTAAGCAGAGTTGTTTCTCTGCTACAGTGGAACAAGTGATTTACAGGGAGAATATATTGAATAATTTTAGCCTTTTTAAAAAAATTCTGTTATCTTGAGTATTTATGAAGATTGTGATTTTCTTGTTGTTGCTTGAGCTTTCTGGTTTATAAATACTTTTTTTTTAATCTGAGAGTGTAATCACCAGTATGAAAATTGGACTTGTCATGTTAGGTGTAGGTGTTCTGAGAGGCATCTCTCTGATTGTGCAGGCATTATACAAGCACAGCATAAGAGGGAGCTACCGGGGAAGCTTATTTTCTGCATTGGTTTTACGTGGAAGGGGCTCGCATACTGCAGTAATGGGCCAGTGTAAAGACAGGCAGCCTTTGTGCCAAAAATAAATCTGTATTGTGATTAGCTGTGTAGGTATGATTTATCAGCAAAAGTAATTCTGTGAGGATTTAAGTAATGATTCTGTTAATACCACGTGCAACTTTGAAATTCACTTTTCTTGAGCATTTGTGCTGGTAAAACTCAATTTCTTAAATGTATGCAGAAAGCAAACACAAAGCAGACAAATGCTGAGCCAAAGCAGACTCATTTCAGTTTCAAACAGACTGCTCATCGTGTGGCATTTTTTTGAGGGTGTTTATTTGCATTATTTGCCATCCCTAATCACCAGGTGCGGTGAGGGCAATTGCAGTCTCGCCTCTTCGGTAGCTACAGCCAGCACAGTAAGTGAGCAGGGATGCAAAGCAGGCTCATGGCAAAGCTACCTGCAAAACCCCTACTTTGTCACTGTTATTAATTAAGGGCATTTCTCCTTTCCCTCGGTGAAGAACAAACCCTATTTACGGCGCTGCATGAATAGATTTGATTTTTCATGCTGCTAGAGTTTCTTCCTTCTCCTTGCCAAAACCCAAGAGGCAGGCGGGTACGTTCCCCTCGGTGGTGACCCAGGGTCTCTCGCAGCTGTCGTGAAAGCCCTCGTGAGAGTAAGCGAGCGTCAGTATTGAAGAGGAATTCTTGAGCAGTTTGAAGCCTTCCCAAGGTGCTCTGGCATGCACACAAGCCACGTGCCTTGCGCTCCCGTTTGTGCCTCTTGCCGAAGAGTACGCCACCACTCATGACCGTATTTAGTGAACAAGCCTAATGACAATTGCGGTCATTTAAAATTAGGAAAAGGGCAAGATTTACCCAAAGGGACTTATTTTCTGCCATGATTGAATAAAGAAGGGAGGCAGCTGCTAAGACTGGAAAAGGTCACTCAGTCACATCGGTTGATGAAAGAATCAGAGAAGCTGTCATCTCCGCCACGGCTTCGCCTGCCAACTGACGGCCGTGCAGAGCCTCGGCAAAACAAAGCTGTCACTCCTGGCATCTGTCACGGCTCCTGGTAGGCGAGCGTGCAGCCCGGCCGGCCGGCCGGGGCGCAGGAGGATGCCGCCGCCGTCCTCTGCTGGGATCAATTGTTTGTTCAGCAAATGGTGTTAGGAGACTCTGGCTTTTCTCTTCTGCAGTTTGGAAGATCAAGTTAAGCTAAATATTTGAAGCTGTACTAGGCTGGTATTGACAAAACACAGCGCCAGAGTGCTTGGGCTGAAAGGGAGAAGTACGTGATAGGGATCAGGATGTGCCGGGGGCGTCGCAGATCGGATTTCTGTGATGTATTTATAATTTAAGGTATTTCTGGTGTAAGGTGAAGGAGGTGGCAGTAAAGAGGGCTCTGCAGGTGTGGTTTGTGAGGGTTCAGGTTACTCTGGCTGCAGGTATCCCAGTGCTGTATGAATTGTTGTGGAAAAAATCCATTTTAGGTTTAGGAAGCCATCATTCTCTCCCTTTGGTCTGGTCAGATAAAAAGCTAATGTGGTTTTCTTTGGCTGCCATTCCTGTGCTACTCTGAAGGAATTAAGTTCTTCATGAATTTTGGAAATCACTGTTCAGAAATTAAAGACTAGGAATTAACGGGTATGTGTGTTCCAGTGACTTCCAGTCATACGTGGCTCCCCAAAAAACAGCTGTTGAAGTAATTGGTGTATCGTCTCCTGAATGAGGTTTCTCTCAAGACTGCAAGTCCGGGCAAATCCAGAGAGCTGACATTTTTGTTTTCCCAAGTTGCATTGAGATTTACCTTGCAGTCTTCCCTAACTTAGGCTGTAACTTTTCAGAATAAAATTTGCCTATTTCTCAATACGTATGAATATGTAGGGTCCCATATTTTGTTTGAATGGGAATTGACTATGTAACTCTTCTTCCCCTCTGTGGCTATCATAATTCTGCTTGGGTAGAACCAGGTTTCCTACATTTGTGGCTTATACACCCCTGTGTAATCTCCATGAGTTTTTGGAGTCTGACATACCTTTCTTGTGGTTCAGGCCTAGATCCCTTCAGAGGGATTATATTCAACTGGGGAAAAATGCGCCGTTTTGAAAGAAATGCACATTATTGGAGTTGGTTTCCCTCCCGTAGTACGATTACAGTCGGATAGCTATGCTGAACGTGTTCCTGCATAGGTGATCCTTTGATACAGATTTCATGTTCAAGAGGTTTGGGAAGTGGAGAGCACTATATGGAAGGGCAGATGACAGCAGCCGGGGAAGCAGTGGCACACAGATAGAACTGTCCCATTAGCTTTGTCAAAACATGCGTTAATTGCAGTGCGATCCCTCAAAACACACATCTTGGAGAAAAATGAATCTAAATTCAAACCCATGCTGACCAGGGAACAGCAGAGTCCTTTCCAGTATGTAAATTAGGTTTGTAGTTGAGTGGAATTGATTCTGCTGAGACTAAATTAATCACAGTGCTTAATCACTGTAACCTTTAAACATAGCAGTCCTGACCACAGCTGCGGGGTAGCACATTGTTCACACGGACTTTTGTCCTTCCATAGGCACTGGGACTCTCAGGCAGAGGAGTAGGAGCGTAGCAGTGAGTCAAAGCTCCTTCAGTCTGACCTTCCCTCTCTTCCGCTGGGATAGAGGAGGGAAAAAAATTCTTTCCTTGTGGATATAAACCTGTGGTGAGCAAACTGTAACGCCAACGGTCACATTTGGTGCAGTTTCTCCTCATATCTGTGCTGGGATAGAACATTTCACAGGGTCATGGAATAACCCTTGATCCATCTCTATTCACAGAAATGGAAAAGCTCTGTTAGCTTTGTGGTGCATGTTTAGGAGCTCAGGCTGAAGGGTTAATCTTCTCTCAAGCCTCTAGGCAATGCGTGCTGCAGTTTTTATTAGCAGAGAACGTGAGAATCGCTGAAAGACGTGTTTGGGCACAGAGAGGGTACTGATACGTGCATGCGTTCCCCACCAGGATAGGTATTGCAGGGCACTGAGATCACAGTGGTAGAATATACAGCCTGTATATGATCTTGGGAAACCAAACACCAGAAAAAATTACTCATGCTGCCTCGAATCAGTCTCCTACAGGTCACTCTTGTACACATAGCAAATCTCATGCACTTGCATATCGAAAAAAGCAGTTGATAAACATTTTAAACTGGCTCCCAACCTACATTTTCAAGAGTTGCTAGTGTCTTTGAGTACAGTCTCCTCCAGATGTTTGCCCTGATTTGTAGTGTTGATGCTGGGGTCCATCCCGTACACAAAACCTGAGAAGTCCAAAATCACTGGCTTCTCTTGAAAACCAAGACCTCCTCCTGCAGCTTGCATCTTGAAGATGGGGTGCCAAAAGAAGCCTCTCTGTCAAGCCACGAGAGGGTCGGACAGATGGATTCTCTCCCACAGCATGGACAAAGCTTTAAGTTAAATGGACTAAACAGTGTTCAAGCAGCTGTTTGTAATTTGTTCTTTTAAAACTGCATTTTTCTTCTATGTAGCTGTAGTTCAGGTTAATTTACTGCGATCCTCTATAAAAATAATCAATCTTTATAGCTGACATGAAGTAGACTTTAGATGAGAGCCCACCAGTGGACAGTTTGTTGTGAGATCTGTTTCCTCCTGTCTTCAGCGGGCAGTAAGACCTAGGTACTCTCTAGATACAATCTCAGTTCTTCCACAGGTCTCACATACTCTGCCTACTTACACTTTCTCCCCCAGATTCCTGTCTTGTAATATGAAGATGTTGTTTCCTTCCCCTACCATCCTTTGTATTTTTAACTGTTTACCTTTGGGGAATGTATGGTACAGTGCATAAGCAGAGTTTTCAACCCAGCAAGGCCTTGGCCTTGATTGCTGTCATTATCTGAAGGTCATCAACAGCTCTCTTCGTAAAGATTAAGTTGTCCCATCCCTAAGTAAACTTGTTAACAAACCCCACCCCAAGCTTTAAAAACCTTTGCTGAGAAGAATTTGTTGTTGCTTTTAAAACTGATGCTTGCTGTGTTTTTTTTTTTTAAATAAGGCATCCAAAAATTCTTGAACTAAAAGGCATAAAAAAATCTGACGTGCTGCAATATAAACTTGTTTCACACATATACTTTCTATTAATCATAACATATCTTTGTGACAAGAAGCTGGGTAAATTGTCTGACTCCTTGAAACCATCTTTCTTTGCTGTAAACTATTAAAACACAGTGTCACTGTGGAGTTAACTAACTGTCCCCTGCTGTGCTAGAAGCAGAGGTAAAGGCTGAACGATCACAATTTGCCGTTGCACTGCCATATGAAGTTGCTGTTTAGACACTGAAGATGGGTTAAGTGCTGCCAATATGCAAAAAAACAAACACATCATTTGAAACAGCCTTAAAAACCCTTCTTTCTTTACTGTTCTAAATCTCCATATGTTATGTAGTTATTAATATCCATATCACAGCTGTATCCTCACAGGAGGGAACTGAAAATGTACTGTTAGTGGTCATTAGAGTAAGGAAAACCTGAAATATTTGAGGGAAGTGTGGTCTGTGAACGGGGTTTGAACTTAGGAATTTGTACATCTGGGTAGAAAAAAGGATCGACATGGCGATGAGGCCTCAGCTATCTTGTTTTGGAGACAAAAGCATATAATACTATTATTATTATTATTTTCATCTCTTGAGTGTTGAGAGATTAGAGGCTTTATGCTTGTCCACAAAAAATATCCCATGATCCCATTTCCCACGTTACACACACTGGAATTGGTCACCTTTGGTAGAACTGCTTTCTTGGGTGGCACGTGTTGGAGCCCAGCCTGTGCTGGAGCACACGAGCGGGACCCCACACAGGTAGGTGCTGCCTTGGGAGGGACGGGTCATGCAGAATTCGTCCCATGCTCTGAGCCTTGCTCTTCTGTTTCTCGTTAAAGCAAACCAACCCACCAGCCACATTGCCACAGCATCATTTTAAGGCGGTTGTCCGTGATGTCTAAAATAAAGATGTAGCAATTCCATTTTCTGCAGTTTGTGTAGAGCTTTAATTTCCTCAGGAAATTTGGGCTTGAACACTGAGGGGAAAGGAGGCCCAACCACGGGGCATGCTGGTCTCCTCCTTCCCTGCACAGAGCTGCAGTTTGGCATCCTCTGAAGCACACATGAGCCTTGGGAGAGATGTGGAGATGCCAGGCCAAAGAATGAAAGGTTCTGCTTTATCCCCAGCTGCTTCTCCGGCGGGCGTTGTTACCGTCTGCCTCCTGACACTGAGTCGGCGTGCTGGACTCTTGAAGTTGAGGAGTCACCTAGTCAGGTCAGAAGCTAATTCAGTCCCCCCGGTTTATTCAGCCGTGCCTCACGTCTTGGCTGAGGCTGCCCACTGGGGTGCCAGTGGGTGTCAGTTGTGACACTGGCTATGGAATTTGGCTAGTGCCTGCTGACCCGTTTCACAGGGGTTTTCCCACCGTGAAGCTAGGTCTGCTGTGCTCACTGCTCTGGGGGTGTTACTGTGATCCATGCTTATGCACTCAGCCCCCTTGCAGCTCAAGTGTCAGAGTAAGGCTTGATACCAGTTAGGTCTTTAAAAGAGATTATTCTGTTTTGCTGGATTTAATTATACATATATGTTTCAAATAAAAATACATATACATATGGCTAAACCTGTATTTTGTCATTTCCTGCAGCTGAAATGTATTGTGGATTGAAATACACAGGTTTATCTGCCTGACCTTTTGCTAATTATTAGATTGAGATAAGCGTGGATGTAAGTGACAAATTGCTTTTAATGACATTTAATCTGCACACTGACATTAATGGCAGGTTTAGCAGCCTGGTTATAGTCTTTGTTGCTGAGAGACGAAAAGAGCAAGGACTTTTATCTTAATTTGACCTTATTCAAAAGGTGTTTGTAGTAGTAGTCAATTTCTGATTAACTTAATGACCTGTTTTACATAGAAAGCAGTCAAACATTGATATATGAAAGGGCCTCGAGGTGACAGATTAGAGAGGCAGCAGTGCCGTTGTTGGTTCTCACTTTTAACGTATGGGGAACAGGGAAGTGGAAAGAGGAGCAGCCCCAAGGCTTAATGATTTTCCATGTAGTCCAAACTTCTGAAACACAGATGCGTGACTGGAAGAGATACCTACGTGTCTCAGGAGTGCCTGTGGCAGAGTGTGTTTCTGTTGACTTCTGTGGAAGCTGAGAGCAGACTGTGCTGGGCTGCCAGGGGTTTGTCACTGCTGTGATGCATCAGGTGCCAGGAGGGGTTTCCTTGTCAGAATCCCCGGGAAATCATCAACGTAGTGAAAGTGTCTCCACTGGGGATTACGGCGCTGAGCTGAATCCGTCTGGGTATTACGCCGCACCATATTGAGGTCAGCTATACCCTATTTCTGTGACAACAGAGAGACTACAGATCCCTAAGGGTAAGCAGAAAAGAGAGCCCAAGGTGGAAAACCCGAGTCCTTCTCTCTCATTGCCCTGTGCTATATTTACAGAATGATTTAAGAGGAACTTCAGAGTCGAGAGCGGAGGTTATAAACTGCTTTTAGTAAAAGTAAACACCTAAGCAAATCATTCAAGAACCCATTAAATGGCTGGACAGCTCCTATAAATACAGTTCATAATGCTCTTAGGAATGCTCCACCACCTACCAGCACCAGTGGGCTTTCCTGCTAGGGCTCTTCAGAGTTTCGCTGTGATGAAGAAAATTTTTCCTCACACATCACTGAAAAAATGTGAAGATACAGTTCAGAAGATAGCTGGAAGGATAATAATGTACCTTAAGCTTGTAAAACAACTAATTAATTTATATTTTAATGGGGTTTTTTTTATGCAACAGAAATGCCTTAAAACTGAAGCAGACCGGGTGGCAAATTGACACAAATGTTTAGTGAATTGAGATCAACACTTATTACATCAAATTACAATGAAACTGCAAACAGAATGCCTTGGCATGTTGTTCTAGAGCTTTTCAGCTGTCGCCTAGCTTGGTGGGAAGGTGCTGCAAAGGCATCAATCACTGAGCCGTTACGGAGCCTGTAAAAGCACCAGATGAGCTGCAGTGCGGAGAACTGTTTTGAATCGAAAAAGTTTTTGGGTGCCTTGGGTTTCAGCTGATTGTGTAGTCTGCAGTTTGTCTGTGGACTGCGTCAGCTGTGTCCAGCCCAGAGATTCTTCTGTCTATTAATAGTTTGAACGCTATTAATAAAGTAGTTGTTGCTATTGTTTAATAAAACAGCCAAACACAGCTACTGTACCCGCTCACCATCAGCGTGGAAAGCCGGGTGTCTGCTGCTGCCACCAAGGGATGGGAGAGAAAAGGGGCGATACTTGTTCCTCCTGTTTCCCCTCCATCTCTGTCAGTGGTGGTATCATTCTGGACCTGTTCTATTTCAGTCTCGCTCCCTCTCTTCCAAGGCTTCTCCAGTGTGAGCTCACAACCGTAGTTTGGGCATTTGCTGAACTCCAGCTTTTACCCAGATATTCCTTTTCCCAGAAGATCTAAGTTCTTTGATAATTCCCTGTGCTCTGCCATATCTGGGTGAAATTGGGTCTATAAGTTAAAAACATTCAGAGAGGTGGCAAAAGACTAATAGGTACGTGTGAGAATAGGAAACCAAGCAAAAGCCAGCATAGAAAACCACCCCTTGCATGGATGAAGAGCCTCATGCGCATCTGGCACGCTCAAAAGTTATTTTATGTCTATACCTTCTACAGAAAAAATATCTTTTAAGTTGGTGCTGCCCCGTCTAATTTCTGTTCTCTATTCCTGTAAAGGTGAATTTGAATAGACTATGTCCTGAATTGATATTTTATTATCCAAGTAGTATTTCTGTTGTGTTGATGCTGAGTTGGGCTGCTGACCCTTTCGAGAGCAGTGGCGTGGTGTCTCGTTGCCAGCACCGGTGCAACTGTAACTGTCTTTCCTGGCGGGTTCCACCATTTCTCCTGGATTGCTCTCGAGTCTGATCAGACACCAGAATGCCAGAAGAGACCATTTGGATCATGTTGCCTGTGTTTCTGTACAACTTGGGCAGCAGGAGTTGGTGTAATTAATTCCTGATGGAGCATATCTTTAAAATAAATAAATCTGGTCTTCACTTCAAAATTGCCAGTAATTGAGAATCCACTGCAGTCCTTGGGAAGTTGTTCTAGTGGTTAATTACCCTCACAGTTAAAAATCACCATCCTATTTATAGCCTGATTTTTTTCTAATATCTGCTTGCAGCCACTGAATTTTATTATGCCCTTCTCTGCAAAACGAGAGAGCCCACTGTTTGAGTGTTGTTCCCTCTTTTTCATCATTTCCATTTTTTCATTTCCATGTACGTGGAACAAAGTTGCATTAATGCATTGTGGTTTGGGGTTTTTTTTCTGAGATTGGACTAGATTTGAAATGTATTTTAAGATTCTAGGGTGAAAATTGCTGCAATACACACAATTCAAAAGGTTCCATTAATTATCCCTGTTTTCCCAGTGTGAGGTTTTCAACCTCCTGGCAGCATACACCCAGCAGGGCTTCTCACATCCTTTTGTCTTCTCTTAATATTGATACTGCTTTTCTAGGACCGACACCTGACAGCTCTGGGGGGGAATTAAAACTCCCTCACTGACAGTTCAGGGTTGAATATCTGTCGTCGTGTGTCTAGGGGAGTCACAGCCTTATCCCACAGTGAGATTTGCAGGTATCGGCAAAATCAGCTCCCTGATCACTCTGTGTTTCCTCCGTAAAAATGGCTGCGTACAAATTTAGTAGTAGCAGTTGTGCAGCAGCAACAGTGATGATTGAGAAAGGAGAAAGTGATGTTTATCACTAGCCAATTTGTGGTCTCCTTGTGTGTCGGGGTGTTATTTGGTGGCTGGTAATTACAGAGACTGCTGTGCTGAGAACCCTGTACTAAACCTGAACATTTGAAAGTGGACAGAACCAGGTTCTGTACACCAAATGCTTTAAAATACAAGTTTTCATGTGCTTTATCAGATATGAATGGTACGTGGATTTCTTTTTCCTCATGACCTGAAATTATCCAGCAATACGTTGACAGATGGATTTGAAAGCATCTGCTCCTTGCTTTCTTCCTGCTTCTTAGGAGCTATATAGGCTCCCCATGAATTGGACATGGTGAAGGCAGTGTGTAAGTAAACCCAAAAGCAAACAGACGCTAAAGCCTTAGTATCATTTCCAGGTAGCGCCGGTTAGCTGAGTTTTGCAAGCAAAATGCTGCTTTGGCACTGCTGCTCTCCGTGAAGGTGATGCCTGTGCCAGCGTGGGTTCAGCCCGGCTTTGGCTTGTTACCTCTTTGCAGAGGCACCAGACAGGCTGGGAGGGTTTGCTGTGATGAGCTGGAAAGCCTTCTGGACATCAGATGGCAATGCTGACTTAGGAGGGCCTTTGCTGGTCAGCAGGTGTGGGTGTTCGGTGGGATGGACATTTCAGTTCCTGTCTGACTCTGTCCATGTGTGTTGGAACTGGGAAAAGGCTGCAGGGATTTGTTTCCTGCAGGTTTTCACTGGATTCTTAAACAAACAGGCTTTCTCAGTGTCAGCTCCTGCCACCATTGTCACCTCAGCCTTTTAAAGTACTTTTTCGTGTTGCGATCTTCCTGATAAAACTGCCTGGGGAAAAGAGGAATTATGATATGTGACAGAATAGTCACATTTTAAAGGTGCACGTTGGACTTCGCTTGGCAGTGACAGTAGAAACATTGCTGTAGTCAGAAAACCCAAGTGTGTGGTCTGGTTGATATGTACCACGGTAGCTGCCAAAGGCTTGGGATTTTGCTCTTTGTGTTTTGACAATCTTACTTGCTTTATTGACAAGAGGGGGATTTCAGCACCTACTGCCTGGCCCTGAACTGGGGGGCTCAGCTCCCTCTGCCTTTACAGCCCGTGCTGTAGGAGTGGAGTAAAACGGTTGGTGCTGAGCACCCCGTGCCCATGCGGGCTGGGGGGGTGGGGAGTGGATTTCTTTGCATTGTCTGTTCCCCTGGCTGGGGACCTGTGGTTAAAATCGACTTTTGGTGAGCGCTGTCTGATGTATGCTTCAAATCCCTGCGTAAGCATTGTGAACATGCCATAAAAACCAGAGAGCTGCCTGCAGACAATAAAGGGAAGCAACCTTGTGTGAAATCATTGATGAAGTTCTTAGGTCTTTTTTTCTCAGTTTGCCTTCGTTTCCCCACCCATGAAATAAAAATACATACCTTCCCTTTCTTTCAGACTTTCTTATCTGTGCTAATACAAAGCTGCTTGGGGATGCTTTTGTGCCATATGTCTTCACAGTGGCAAGCAGAGGGGGGCTGTCAGTCTCAGCTGGGGGCCTGTATTACTACTCATTCTGTAGTAACACAAGTAGTGGATAATATAATAATAATGCAGAAAAGAAAGTAAATACTCTTTATATGGAATAATTGAATATCGCTGTGACATTGAACAATGACTCTTAAAAGGATGGAGGGAAGTCATGCTTTTTTCTTCCTTAATTACAGTTGAACTAAAATTACTATATTTAGTTCTTTCTAAAGCTCCATTGTATTTTTCTGTTTCTGAAAGAACACAATGATTTGGATATGCATGCGTTTTCCTCTCCAGATGTCCTATTGCATCTTGAATGTGGTTTTATATCTTCATATCTGCGATAATGGAAGCTTGGATTTCTTCACCGGTAGTGTGTGAGCAGGCCAGTTATGCAGGTCAATATTAAAGAAGTATTATAAGCGGTCTCTGGAGGCTTAGAATAGCCCTATCCCACTCTTGCCAGCACTTTGTGTGTGGATAACTGTCTTGGCTTCCTTGCCTTTATGTTTATTTGGATTAATGAGTAACCTAAATATTTTCAAGTCCCTGTAACACGGTCCTTTCTGTAAGAGACTGGAGAAGTTCTTGTCCTCTAGGACTGAATTTCCTGTTAAATTTGCAACAGTGGTGCTTTATGCACTTGCCTGAGCAAGAAATTGTTAGATATTAAAATGAGCCCTTTGTACTGGATTTTGGGTGGTTTAAGAGTTCATAGTGCCAATTCACACAGGAAATGTAAGGTGTCCAGCATGGAATCATTCTACAGCTTCCTCTACCTTGACTGACCTGGGAAGATTCATTGATATCTGGTGTTCGAAGACTGGGTTAAGTCCAGTGGCAGTCACACGGAAGTGCTGTCCTGCTTCAACACCAGGCTTTGCACTGCTTTGTGTTAAGACATCATCTCCCTACCTACAGCACTCAGGGGCTGAAAGCTCTGTATTTTTGTGCCATTTGCTTGTTACCTGCTCACAGTCTGAGCTGGGGTGGTTGGCTGAGCACACAGGACTCCCGTGGATTGTTGCCCATTGCGCTTTCAAAGATGGAAATGCATGACGCTAAAAAGTGCTGCACTTCTTGCCCATTTAAAAATAGGTTTTATACAGAAATCTTGGATTGTATGGCTTTCCATCAGCTATTCTCTGGTGGACAAAGGCTGGTGTGCACACCATGCATTTGAATTCACACAGCTTAAAGGGGAGCTGTTGCACTGGCTGGCAAACGGGATGCTCAGGCTTCTCTTTTCCTGCTTGTCTACCACCTAATCTCCTTCCCTGAGCATCTCCCTGCCCAAGGTTCCCTGTCTGCTAAGCGTGTGTTACATTTCTGACTTCAAAGAAGTGTAACGCAGTGTAATGGTGGCAATGTATTTTGAGATCCTTGCTTACCGGTTTGTCTCACGAAACCTAAGGAGTTTAATAAGCTCCAAGATATGTTTTTGTCTTGCCAGCCTCTGTCTTCTGCTAGCAAACTGTATTCATATCAAAGAGTAGCTAATGGTAGGGGTTATATACATGAGAGCGTCCTTCACGGGAGGCGCGTAGAATGGTAACGAAACTAGTTTGACACACAGCTGCAGGAAAAGGGGAAACTCCTCTACACACCTCTTCGCTCTTCTGTGCATTTCCATTTACACTACATCAAATTGGATTAGAGTCTGTTAATTCAATTAATGACTACATTGAAAGTTTGCCTTCGCTCATACTGAAAACAGGAGGGCAGCTCCTAATAGCCTATGGATTTAATGACTGCAACTTTGAAGGGTGTTAAGCTAAAGTGAAGTTCAGAATGGCTTGTTAACTGGGTTTATTAGCTGTTGACCTTCCCTTTCAGCATAATAGTAGCAGCCAGACTGAAGAAAGCACTAACGTCCTCATTAGCATTTATCTAAAGATAGTCTGCTGCCCATTCCACAGTAAATTAGCTCAATCAGCCATAAAGAGCCTGAGAAACATTTTCTCACATACCTTTAATTCTCTTTCTTGCTCTCTCCCCCCCTTTTTTTTTTTTTTTTTTTTTGTAAAGTTAGGCGAGTTCATTTTGTCCAGTTCACTGAGAATGAAGCCTCAGGACAGTTGCATTTAAAGAAAGTGTTTCTACACGCTTAGATAATTGGAGGCCTCTTGTGAGACAGCCATGGGAGTAGAATTACAGCATTTTCAGGGCTGTCCTTGGTTTCAGCTTTTTGCAGAGATTACTGACACCTTGTTTCCAATAGGGAGATACAAAGCTTTTCTTCAAGACAGTGCGGCTGATTCAGGAGTTGTTTCTCAAAAGAACAGTCGCTTTTGTATGTGTGAAAACTCATGTTCTGAGGTGCAAAGTGTGCTTGCCAAAGCTGCTGTGCAGGTTTGACCTTTGCTAGTAGCTGGCGTTACAAATAGCACGTTAATACTTGGGAATTCAGTATGCTTGGCTTACAGAGACAGCTGTGATTTATGAAACGCCCGGGCTAAGCTGCGGACAAAAAGTTTTGTTATCTGCCATCCCCTCGATGCCGACCAGCAGTGTGCTTCTGGCATGGCTTTAAAGAACAGGGTTTGAGGGGAAGAGACTGGGAAGTGTCAAAGCTTGTTTATATTTGTCACTTGGAAAGGGGGAGGAAGGATTGATGCCTTTAGTGTAGCCGGTTTTATTCAACATAGATTGTGATCTTCTGTGCATCAACAGCTGAAATGGCTCGGAGTCCTGTCCTGTATCCTGTCCACAATCCTGATGCCCGATTTATGGAAAATAGTTTATGAAAAACCTATAAACCCCATAAAATTAAATTGTTTTCTAGGACCTTTTATTATTCTGTATATTCAATCTGGAAAGATGGTAGGAATATCAACTCCAGCCCCAAAATACTTTGGTTACTCAGGCTTTGGTTATTCCTATTAGTTAAACTGGACATCTTTTCTGTCTACAGTTAGGGCATATTTTCTGTTTGCACTTAAGAATGTACTTGCAGGTTTTGCTGTATTAAATATTAGATTCCCTTTTTATGTTTATAAATGAACATTAATACAGGTCGCCGTGATACTGAAATAAAAATGTTAATAAACAGATAGTATTTTCCTACTTTTTCGGTACATTGGACAGAAACATTAGAGGTTAAGAGTAATTAAGAAAAAAGTGGTTTTAAAGGAGGCAAGGAAGCGAGTGCCAGTTTAATTGCCACTAGTATCTCACTTGATCCAGGCTGCTTTACAGGAATTTGGTGTTCTTCCCTCTTCAGCATTTCGTAAGAGCTTCTCTTGGATTTTTAGCCCTATTATACAAAGTATCACATAAACTTCTTTTACAACACTGTTGCTTCCTCAGAGCTTTGAAAACAGGTCGTAAGAGGAAATCAAAACAAGCAATCTTGGAGGAGAGGGAGGATGGAAGGGAGAGATGAAGGAAGAGTAAAGTATGAAACTATTCTCAGGGCACAATTAGCATTAACTTTGGTGTCCTAAGATGTAGTTGCCTGAGCCTATGGATTTCCCTAAAGTGGGATCCCCCAGCTGTCCTTTGCCCTTGAGGCTGGGCATTTTCTTTATTCTGGGACCAGTGGTACAGCTCTGTTAGAGCAGTTTTCCAAAGCTCTCGGTCCCCCTCTCCTCCCCTAAAACATTAACGTGGTCAGAACTTGGGTTTATTTATGAAATTGCCATAGGATTTTTTTGTTTCTTTAAAGTATTTTTGTTAAATTTCTTTTTGCTGTAAACAGGTCTCTGCTTCTAGTACACCGTATCTTTAGGTTTTCTAAACCAGTAACTCTTCAGGATTTTATGTCTGGTGTAATATTTCTCTTGCAGTAATAATCAGAAGCCAGAAGTTTGACAGTTTCAACATGAACAGTTAAATGTACACTCAGGCTCTAAAATCTAAGAGCTTTGTAAGTACTGGTCCAAGTCTAGCAAAGTACTCAAGCATGTGCTTAATCTTAAGCCCCTGGGCAGCACTATTAACTTCAACAAAACTCGCCCGGTATTTAAATTTAAGCTTGTCCTGAAGGACCGTGCTGCACCGTGGCAGGAATACTCGGCATCTTTCAGGATAAAGCCATAAAAGCAGCCCAGTTTATTAAGGCAGCTCAGCTGCTTCAGCTGTCGTTGGTTTTAAGAAGATTTCTGAATACAGTAATTTTCTTTGCTTCTGGAGGATCCACTATGTTGGCTGCTGCTGTGTAGGTATTTCAGCTGTAACCTACATTGTGGTTATATATATCAGGGAAAATTACTTTAAATAAAACGGTGAAGGATTTTCAAATAAATATAATGTCCAGGTGCTGAAGTTTGAGGAATTTTCTTCCCTTAGGGTAGAACCATGAATTTTTCTTTTCATTTGTGAATATCAGTGTGTGTGATCTGTTTTTGAAACTTGTAACCTAAGAGGGGTATTTTGTTGTTTTTTGTGGGGGTTTTGGCACCTGTTTTACCTCTAATTGGTTCTGGGTTATGAGTCAGATTCCTTAAGGAAAAAGTTGCAGTGATGGTGAGGTTTGGTGAGATGCAAGATTGTTCACCAAGTTACAAAAACACCTAAAACGTGATCTTGTGAGAATTAAATCCCACTCTAATAGGGATGGACACACTCTGAAAAGCTCTGGTTTAGCTGGTGAGCACTTTAACTTGTACTGGTCGAGCTTCCCAGCCTGAAGGGAGATGGAGAAGGTGGAAAAGGGAACAGGAGAGGTGAGGGGGGATGGAGAAGGTGGAAGAGGGACAGGAGGTGCCATGGGTGCTCAGCAGCACGCGCAGACGGCGGATGCAGGAGGCCACTGCAGCAAGGGTGCCGCAGGGCAGGGACTCGTCACTCTCCCTCCAGGCCTTGGCATGGGGGTGGATTTTTTCCTGGGTGAGGAAAACGCCTGCAAGCACCAGTGTCACTTGGCCTGTAGCTGCACCAGGGCAGCTGCTGTTCGTAGTGTCGTGAAATTGCTTTTACAAAACTCGCCCAATTGCTCTGGATGATTAAGCCACATCCCAAGCAGTCGGATGCCGCAGCGTTCTGTTATGGTGTACAGAAGGGTTGAGAAAACATGGGGTGGAAACGTGCAGCTCCTTTTGGTGTGCTTTTCAGACTGTACGTGGCCTTTTCCTTAGATTAAAAGGAAATGCTTTCGGAGCTGGGGAAAAGCTGGTCGGTGGCACCATCTGCAGGCGGCTGACCGGGACGGGCACCGCACACCGCAGCGCTGGAGCTCAACTTTGCAGGGAAAATAAGGGACAAAAGGCACCTGGAAGCAAGGCAAGATCAGGAGGAGCTGAGCCAGTGCAAGCGGTCGGTGGTGCAGGGGTTTCAGT
>NW_010242411.1:0-43382 GCF_000690775.1 Eurypyga helias | reverse complement strand
ACCATTCTGTGATTCTATGACCAAAGAGACCCTCACCCTCAGCATCCGACACCCCGGTCAATACAAGCTGAATTTTCTCAGGTCAGTTCAGGGGAAGAGTGAGACCCCCCACCTGCAGTCTGGATCACTCCCACCAGACACAAGGGGAGACTGGGTTTCAGCTGGGAATATAAGGTGTAAAATCACAGATAAATGGGCAAGAAAGGTGGGGAAAGAAGGGGATGGTCTTAGCTCTGATAAATAAGAGAGCAAGAAATAATTTCAGCCCTATTCTTTGTACTCAAAATAGGGGCTGTCTGACAGAAAATAGTGTTTGATTAGCAAACAACAGCCACAGCCCAGAAAATATAATCTCCTGAGAGGCCCCAAACCTGGCACTTGCTAAATGCACCCTGACCTTGTGCAGGGTGACTTGCAACAGAAGTCTCACTGATGTCTACAACGTGGTAGGTGAACATGTCAGGCAGAAAGGACTGAGACACTTCCAGACAACAAAGCAGCTACTGTCTTGTTTGGATCCCCATTAATCTGATTAACCTGAGCAAGACTGAGCCCTGGCCACCGCAATCTTGCATAATTCAAATTCCAAAAATGCCTCAGTTAACTCAGAATCATTCAGGGATTAGGACTACTATTAAAAGGCACAACAATTTGCCACGTGGACATGACAATTACGTCTCCCAAGCTCTAAAAGAGAAATATATGGAGGTGAATGAGCAACGTTGTCTTTCAGGGTCTGCAGGGAGCCCAAAAAAATGGCTGTGTATCCGTAAGCATCCACAGAACTGAAGTGTGCATGAAACTTAAAAGCATCCCTTTTCACATGGATAACTTGTTCTCCTTGGGCCATTTAACCTTCCAAACTTCTTGCAAGACATTACTGACTCTGGAACGGAGAACAGAACTCAGATAGGGGAGCAGTTGTTCCTACAAAATAAGGGTTACAAGCACCAAAGGGCATTGTCTCCATGCCTGGTTTCCTCTGGACTTAATGGATTTATTGGAAAGCAGTCCTGATTCAGGAGTGGACACTTAGGGACACTCAGGTGACATCTCTTACAGAATCATAGAATGGTTTAGTTTGGAAGGTACCTTAGAGATCGTTTAGCTCCGACCCCCCTCTCGTCTAAAAAGGACTGAGTACCCACTTACAGGTACGATTCCCAACAGTGGAATGGATGCTCCCTATGTTATATATATTTTTTTTAAAACCCTGATCTGTGCATGGCTCAGTTATACCGCAGGAGCAAAGACAGAACCTCTTGCTGCTCCGCCATCACCTCAGAGGCCAGCTGGCAGCAGGCTTAGGGGTCCCATGGAGCCCACAAATATAAAAATGTTGTAAAAACCCAGCCTAGTTATACCTACGGCAGCATCAATGCAGTCCAGTCCATGACTCCTTCGAAAGGTTTGCGCTCAGAAATACACCCAAGTGTTATCTAGCATCAGGCCTGCTGAAGGTACAGACCATCCCTGCAGGATGACGGAGCTCCGAAGGGCTATGGCCGAAGGGCAGATGAAGTCCGGGGTGGGACAGCTGGTGAGGTTTTGTTCCCTTGCTCAAACACCACACTGCAAACCTCCTTGGCTCGAGACAACATGCTGGCAAGGGTGTCGGTGCAGCAGGGTCACACCGTACAGCTGACGTCCTGGCTCTGTCCCCACTCACAGCCAAAGCTTTTCAGGCCAGAGGGAGACTCTGCCTGCCAACCCCCAGTCTCTGCTGTCCCTCTGTGTTTCACTGGCTCAGCCCTTTCTCCACTCCTGTCCTCTCATAACAGATACCACTATGCCTTGCTCTTCAGCCATAGACAGGCGAGATGAGGAACGTGTGTCACGGACTGTGTTTGGAAAATCCTTCCTTACCGCATCCCGTGCAGGACTGGACATTATAGTGGGGTTGTTAATGGGTTTACCATGCTTCCTGTGGAAGGTTTTCACTGTTCGAGAGCATTTGCTCTTTAGCAAGGCAGTAGCAAGCATAAATCATATCTGCATACATTCAGAATCCTCACTGAGCATTGATTTCACTCTGCAGCAGTGACCTCTGTTCTGCTCATGCCAACTGATTTCTGTGCTGGGGCCAGAGCTGGTTATACTGCTTTTTCAGCCTCAAAACCCTGAGGGCAAATAAAAGGAACCCCTGATTTATCATCTTTTACAAGAGAAGGAGCTTTGTGCCCATCGTACAAATTCGGGGCATTATCTCCTGCTCCCTGAACTCACAAGCTTGGCAGTGCTATGGTAAAAGAAAGCACACTTTAAAAATTCAATGGTACGAGTTCTTCCCAGCATCTGTCGCTCATCCTTTTCCCCAGAGAGCCAGGAAACTGAGATGAATGTCTCTGCTGGAGCCATCCCGCCCGCGTTAGTGAAGCAGGACATTTTCCCCACATGCTGATTGACTTCGATTCGTCCTGGCTCTGTCTCAATGAGCCATGTCCACAGGCAGCCGCCAGCCGTGCTCTGGGAAGAAGGAGGGGTAATTAGCTGACTCTTTGGGAACAGTCCTGCAATGAAGGCACAAAGGATGAGCCCAGGACAAGGAGACATGGTGCTTTCATACATGCATATTTGTGTGTGTTTGCTTTGGCAAGCTAAGTTCAAAGGGCGGCTAACATCACTGCTTTGCAGAATAAGAAAGCCAACAGCAGTAACAACCTCTAGAAAGCAGCTGAGGATAATCTGCCTTCAGATAAAGTTTCTTCCAGACCTGAGTCCAGCCCTGGAGCAGGTGGCTTTGTGTCCTTCCCAAAACCCAGGCTCCCCATCTGCCTCACCCTGACTCTTAAATATGTCAAAACCACAGTAGGAGCTAGAAAAATATGTGGTTTCGTTGAGGTCCTGTAGCGATTCATCAGCTGTGCTTTCTAAGGAAGAAAAAGAAGATTACTTCATTTGCTATCTGCTATCTCCTGCTTTTGCTCTCTGCCCATTGTTCCCATGCTGTGTGGGACAGGATGGGAACTAGATCAGATCCCCTACCACCACCCTGTTGGAAATTGTAATAGCCCGAATCATGTCTGCCTGTGAAGTAAGAGCTTCACAAGTTTAATTTTTCCTTTTTCATTATGTCTGTCTCACTTGCAGCTGCAGGCAGACGTTTACCTCTGCACCACAGGTCCCAGGATATATGCCTTCCAGCCATGTGGGCAGTCAGATCTGAGAAGGGACAAAGAATTTGACCTGAGTATTAGACTGGGCAAGCCCGAGGTGGAGGTAAAAACTGACAATTCGTGATCCTCTTACGAAGGTTAAAAGTGAACACGGCACACCGTATGGGTCAGAGGATGCTCTGCATCCCTTGAGACCTGAGGGACCGCTGAAGGCCTTGCAGGTGGCCAACCCTCCTCACCCAGCTGCCATCAGAGGGACAGGGGAAGCAGTGGCAACTGGGCTGTGCTCAGGAACTGGGGAAAGCTCCACTCTGGAAAGGATGTCAAGGGAAGACCGACCCACCCTCCTCCTTCCAGCGGCTCCTTTAGCGGCAGGGACCCTCACCTCTCTGCTCCAGGTCTCCGCAGGCTGAGCTGAGCCAGCACGAGGGCAGCGCAGGGTATCACACACGGGTGCTCTTCAGAACATGTCAGGGTAGTGCCAGGGGGCTGAAGTCAATTTAATGAGCCACTGGGCACAGCCCTGCAAGGTGTCGCAGCCAAGAGGGCATGCATTCACCTGCTGCTGGCAGGGAAATGATGGGAAACACAGAGGGTGAGAACGGTGCTGTCAGGCAGAGCCATGGCGTGCCTTGCAGAGAAGATGCAAAATCAAATATCTCAGTGCCCCTGGCACAAACAGGGGTGCGGCTCCATGTCGCCTGGGCACCACAGTGCTCGAAGCAGCACACCAATGCCTCCAACAACTGACTTACAGAGCAGGAGTGAACATCCCCAGCCAAATCCAAAGCACATCCGACAGCCATTCTACCTTCTTCACGACAGCTGCATTACTAAACTTCCTTTCTAAACCTCTTAACCCACCGCAGTTTGTCATTTAATTATCCTAATTCAAAAAAGAACCTCCTGGACCTCCAGTTTATAAAGAACACTAACGCAGGAAGACCCTCGCCTAACTGCAATGTCAGTCTATCTTTTATTCCTTGAAGTACTAACATTCATTTTCTTGTTGTTCATCTCTAGGAGCCCTCCAGTGATTTACAGGACTTTTTTTCCCCAGCCCTCTGTATATAACAAATCCTGGGAGATGGGTAAATATTATCTTACATAATTTTGTTTGGCACTAGCTCTGATACTCAAGATCTCTCTTCAGCATTTACCAGATGGTTTTTTATATTACCCTTGGTTTTATGTACTTCTCTGCTTCTTTTTAACTGCAAAAACAACAGGCACTTTCTGGCCAGAAGGTCTTGGCAGTGCAGAATTTAAAGGAATAAAATAAGGCTGGCTGGACAACATTTGTTAAGATAGAGATGTGTTTCCAGAGAGGATTTTTATGTGGGAGCTGCCTGTATAATTTGGCATGCATCCCTAATGACAGGACCATATATTAGAACAATGTTTCTGGCTTTTCTTAAAGCCAGGGGAGACCTTGGGAGATTTACAGAACCGGCTCCTGTAACAGATGGCGGACCTGGACATCACAAAATGGTGCAGTGCTACTCCAGCACCCCATGCCAGGTACAGCTTCCCAGGACTGTGAGGGACTCTCACGAGCTCTGCCAAGATCTAACAGTGTGGATCCAGATTTCTGCAGCTGCTCACAGCATCAGCCACAAGCAAGCCAGCAATGCCTCGGTCTGCTCCCACTCCAACCACACACAAAGTCTTACTGCCAGCCACTGCAGAGTGACCTGTCCTCAGGAAGGCCCCGAATCAGACCCTGATGCCCAGTTCAAAGTCTTGTCCCAGCAGTGTCAACCCTTAGAGCAGCACTTCAAACCCAGAGCTTTTGTGACAGAAAATGGAATTGCAAAAAAAACGGCTTTTGTTGAGTGCAGACATTTCAGTTGTTTCCCTTGAACTTTTTCAAAGCTCCTTCAATTCTCTTCTAGCTTTTATTTCAAGGGACTGTGCTAGCAGCACAAAACAGACTCTTTCAGTTTTACTTGGCCCAGAATAGTTTAATTTTTGTGAGGCTACTTTTCTGTTGGCCAAATATGTTGGGGGAAATAAGGCTCATCTCAAGCTCTCTCACCTCACACCCATACTCAGTTCTTTACAGCAAAATGAATATCAACAACTAATGGCCACACCAGACTTGGCTGGTTGAAGAGTACCTCTTCCAAATTATTTCTTAGGTGCTTAATTTATTCTTGAAAACCTGAAATCTTGAAATAATACAGTATAAAATGCTGAATGCAACCAAGAAGTTTGAGCAAACTGTGGAAATGAAGACATTTCCACCGTGATCCAAGATCCAGCACAGCTGCAACCCCATGGTGTCTCCATCAGTTGTCTGGGACAGCCTTGATCTGTCCAGTGACCAGCTCCACCAGCCGTCTCGGTGCCAGGGACACACACACACGCCGGGCTCCCAGGCCACCCACCCTACTCACCGCCTGGCCTGCCTCCTCAACGTCCAGACACCCCACGCTTAGGGACAGGTATTTTATATTGGATATGGACAGCAAAAGCTACATGCCATGAGTATTTTGTGGGCTTCGTGGGTTGTGCTGCCTTAGTCATTCTGCCCAAATCACCTAGGGCGCCCATTCTGAACACGCGCCACAATTAATTACGGGCAAGGGAGAAAGACGTGTAAATCATTACAGTCTCCCTGGTACAGGACTGAACAGAAGTTCAGTGTCTTGGCAAAGCACCCAGCAGGTGCCTGCACCTTCCAAGACAGAAAAAGGAGAAAAATGCAAGCAAAATCAGCTCTGTATTCCAATGCATTAGCTCTTAAGGGTCCAAATCCCTCCCAGAAAGCTATTTTGATGCCCTAGGATTCCTATACAGCTTTTTTCTATTTTAGCCAGGAGCCAGTTTCTGTCTCTTCTTCCCATGCTGACTAAATTTCTTGATGACAATCAGTGCTAAAAATAGAATGGGGGAATATTAAATTACTTTTAAGCATGTAAAAGTGCTATATCTCAGAGGAGCGCTTGGCAGAATGCATGGCATTGCTTCCTTTGTTGGTTCTGACCTTGGCTGAACACTTAGTTCTTGTGTTTACCTGGCATGGGGTGATCAGAAGCCAACCTCATTTTTAAGCATTGCATTTGTGCTTTATCTAAAGCACTTTCAGGCAAGAGGAAACTGCTTATTCAAATGCAGCCTCTACAACCCTGTTCCCAAAACCATCTGGACACCAATTAAATTGCATTGTGAGTCCAAGATATATCATCTTCTTTTAGCTGGGGACAATCAGAACAATGCCAGGATAAGGCATTCTGAAAGAACACAGCTTCTGGTTACAACTCGGGGCTTTCACTAGGAAAGGATTTCACTTGGCTTTTCATCACTGATATGTTCAGCTTTTGCTGGAAATCCTTAAACCGTTCTTTCTCCTGCCTAATAATGACGGCTCTTTTTAAAACATGATTGATGGCCCATTGTCAATAGCCATCGTGCTCCTGCCGGAGAAGTGGAAGATATGAAATAATTCGGGTTTCAATAATTCAAGTGATGTTGCTAAATTTGAAAAACAGGCACTAGGACAAATGGGGGCAAGACAGAACCTTTTTTTGGGGAAAAAAATTAAGATCTTTTACTGAGTTTTAGTTTGGTCAGGAGTGTAGTGGCATCAACAGACCTGCACTCCAGAGGTAACATCGCTCCACTACCAGTTTCAGAGCATAACCTATTAAATCTGATACCTTTTCCAGGGGAGTTTTAGGCATGCTTAGCCCTCTAGTTCACTTCTGCTGTTCTTGAGTCCACCTGCGACTGCCGGGAGCGAAGCAGACACAGACACCTTACCCAGAATATCAGCCCACGGGCATGCGAGATGCAGCAAGTGACCTGCCTTTGCCCACTCATGTCTGTTAGTAGGTGGTAGGTGTGTGTCAAACTCCCTAATCCAGCCCTAGGACCACTTAGATTGGAGGCAGTGCCCTCTACCTAACGACAGCCAAGGGAGGAAAAAGATAGGAGTAGGAGCTGGCTGGGTCCACTCCCAGTTCTTAGAGCTTGCTGCCCCCAGTAAGATGGGGATGCAAAGCTGGCTGCAGCCCTGTCACAACGTCCACTCCAGGACTGGTTCACTCCCTGCCCAGAGCCGTGCTTCTCTAGCTAAGGGGCAATGGAAACAGACTTCATGCTGCAATTCTCCTCCCTGTCCATCATCAGTGTTTTACTTCCCAGCTGGTACCTGCTGAATCCTGTGCTGCAATGCCAAGCCCAGCATTTGAGCAGACTACTGATAGGTGTTTTAAAATCAGTGAAGGTATGAAATTAACTTTACCAGATGGAGAAAGACCAAAAAAAAAAAACTGTCATGTCTTTCTCAGCTGGATTTAATAGTCTCTTAGCAGCTGACATTGTCTTTCCTGGAGGTAATTGCACACTGTAATCAAGCCACCAATTGATCTTCCTGTGCACTATTCCCACCAGTAACGCTGCTCCACAGCTCATCCCCTTCAACACTGCAGGCTGTGACCCCAGTGGGGGGCATGACACCATACCCACAGCAAGCTGCAACTGAGCACGAAGGACCAGAAAGACAATTTCTCTCTCTCAAAATCTCCCCTGATTTCGGCCATCTAGAGAACCTCTTTCTCCATCCGAGGCAGTCCCATTTTTTTGCTGGTGGAGCAATCCATTATAGTGCCTGGAGTTCAGTGTGTAATCTTCCTGTAGAAATCATTGAAGACCCCATGGTGATTCATTCTGACTGTTATTCCACTCATGCTTCTGCATTTAGTCACCCAGCGTTGCCACCAGTCCAAGACTTGGTGCACTCTGGTTCCTCTCTGCAGGGCCAATGCTATGTGGAGTCCTTGACTCCAAGGGACTTCTCAAGGACCAGTAGATACCACCACTGGAAACTGTGTCTGGAATTATACTGCTCTGTGCAGGCATCATTGTCCAGGCACTTCTACAGCACCACTGATTTTACCCATGAGGAGGTCAAATTGAGCAGGTGAACCATGCTGCCACATAGCCCATTTCCCTCCATGGATCAAGGAGGCATGCCGGGTTAGATGGCTCCAGTGGAGGAAGCCTTATGACAGATGTCAACCTCAAGGGACACCGTCCCCACGTGATGAGACATGAGTAAGGCTTCAGACACCTGGCGTTACCATTCCTGCCTGCAGAGCCTAAACAGCCTACCGATGGGGCTTGTTGCATCAGTATTGGTGAGCCGATGCTCACACGCTGTACTCCAAAAGGTCAGGAATAACTTGACTGATGATAGCCGTGACGTCACATCAGGTATGCTGTAGCATTAGGATATAACCTGTATTCTTGTAGCCTCAATGCCTTGATATGAATAGGGAGCATGCTATCTCCCATCATTTCTAACCTCACTCCCCTTCTTCCAGGGCAAGACTGGTTCAAATGCTCTGGCAAAGGCTGATCACTCTTGCTAGCTACTGACAAGCAAAGGGCAGTCTGGAAACTATCTTGCGTCTTTTCCTTCAGATAACATTAGCAGGGGTGCTCTTCTTTACCCTAACACCTGGAAATTCCCTACTATTTCATCAAATTCCGCTGAAATGAGGCTCAGAGTTACAGAGCTGAGACACACAGCTCTGCTTGTGCAAGTATACACACACATCATCATGAGCTAACCCTCATTTCACAGGAAACTAAGCTAAAAATCTACTCACTAAAACACGAGGGCTGAGTTCTGCCCGTGGAAGACAGAGGCACACAAGCCTGGTCACAGTTTCATTAAGACCATATACACCTCGCCAATGTTCAGGTCTCTAGGTGGATACCTTAGGAAAGGAAAAAGCAATCTCCTGCTGACCTAGCTGATGCAGGGTCATCTTAACAAGGAGCAATCCAAAGAGCAACCGTATAATTGGAAGAAAGTTATCTTCATCTTCCACTGGAAGCCAAAGTAGGTGCAGGATACCTTCTCCATTACAGGTCATGCTCACATAAAAGACAAAAAAAGAGGAGGGAAAAAAAAACTATTCTTCATGGTTCTCTGATCCCGTTTTAGCAGGAAAGTGACTGGAATTTTAAGTGGCAACAAGAAAATTTAGCCAGGTGTCTCCTCTTCAGATACCTCATCTCCCACCAAATCTATTCTACCTCAGTTTTAGAAGTACCTTCCAAAGAGGGTACTTCTCAGGGGCTTGAGAGACCCTCAGGCTAGGATACAGTCTGCTGAGATACTCACACTGGAAGGTCCTCCCTGGTGCAGTAACCCCCTGCAAGCCAGACTGGCAGCATGAGGAGCTAACAGGACCTTCCAGGTGGGAAGCAGAACAGAGCTTAGTTTAAAGATGCTCAGAAAAGCATGTCTATCCAGCACCCCAAAGCACGGTGTAGGCACTGCTAATCTCTCCTTCCAGAATATTTGTTAGGCTGTAGATAAATCGTACATAGCGTACATGCTATGTACGTACATGGCAACCTACATAAATAAAATGTACCACTTCCAGCCCAAGATGGACAAGGCAGAGAGAGCTTGCGATTTTGTGTGCCACTTGCCTCCTAACCTCTAACAGCCAGGGCAGAAGAAGCAAATAAAAACTGAGCTGGCCCAATAACCTTCAGATGTCTAAAGCAGATAAAGGACAAACGTACTCGGAGTCCCTGCCCCTAAGCCACCCCCCTCACTGCCAGTGATTCTGGCTCCTGGAAAAAAGCACTTCTATGTTTCATAGTCCACAATTAACTCTTCTTCTCTCAAATCGTCTGAGCACTTTTTGAACTCGAGTACACATCTGCTGGATGTCACACCAAGCAGAAAGAGGTCCCACAGCGTAACCGTGCACGGTACAGAGAAGCATCAGCATTTCACGTTTGGAGCCCAGCTCCTGCCATGAAGTCCATCAGCATTTCCAGGCCCCTACAGCTGTCCATCAGCAACATAATTTCTACTCCTGGGGGCTTGGGCTGGGTTTGATCTGTGCTCACTCTGTGGATATTGGGTGGCGTGAGATGTAAGAAAGACTAGACCACAGTGCTTGCAGAGTACAACCATCCTCATCCTGCCCCAGGGGATGCTGCCAATTGGGAATTGGGAACACCCTGCCAAAAAGAAAGCCCAAATCTTCAGGAATTTGTTTTCATTCCATTTTGGAGTAAAATTCTGAATGTAACTTCCATGACATGGAAAGTTCTGAACAAATTTCTTGTTTAAGCTAATTGTTAAATGTCATTTGCTTTGTCTGAGGAGGAAAAACTTAATTTTCTTAGTTGTGTATTTTAATCCTGCTTAATCTTCCACATATTATGGAGTTGTTTCATTTTAACATCTGTGGAGAAGTCAAGGCCAGAACGTGCAGAATGAGCATTCTGCATCATTTAAAGAAAAATGGCAAATTCACTGCAACTTTTTTCCCATTAAAAACATAATCAAAACCAACATGTTCTCATAAAAGCATCTGCTTTCAAAAAAAAAAAAAAAGGCGATTTCTGATGGCAAAATCTGCTCTCTGGAAAGCTTTCTACTTTGCTACAGCTGGCTCTGGAAGTACTGACAGAAAATAGTCTGGTATCTGCTCGATTCCTCCCATACTCATAGTGCTGATCTGCGTTTGACCTCTTTCAAGAACCGTGGGACCATTTAGGATGGAATTGCATCACGTTTTATTGATTTTTCAAGGTAGGGGCTCAGCTATTTAGCCAAGAAGAGTAGAAGAGGTATGTGGAAATACAGTTAGCACAGCTGAGCAGTGTTAGCAGGCACAGTAACACCTAGATTGCAGAGTCAATATTTTGCAGGAGAGGTTGGCGGAGTACACGCTGCTTTTCCCTGGGATGTCCTCTGCCCAGACCTAAGCGACAGAAGTATTACAAAAACAATGTGCGTGCTCCACTGTTGAGAGCATATGGATGTTTCTGTTGTGCTTCAACCAAAAATTTGCATTTCCTACTTTCCAGTTTAATTTTCCGCCACCTGTGAACACTACACATTTACTATGAATAATACAGGTGTTCACTGGATTTACAGGGTATGTATTGAGATGCTAGACCTGCAGGCCCAGGGCATATGCTGATAAATACTGCCCAAAAACATGTTGGTACAAAGTATTATCAAACTGGTAGGGTTTGCTGTAAGAATTGCCTGTGTGTGTCCAGGCACACAGTTTTCGTCCTTCATCGATGGATATTCACCAAGTAGGTCTTTTATCTTTTGACAGAAGGAAAAATGGGAACATTCAGGATGGTTATCTCTGCGTAGGTGAGTTCTACAGATTTAATCAGCTCCAATCATCTGAGCAGCACAACTTCTACCAGGGACAGACATGGTGTGGACTGCAGCATTATGCTTATGAAAGAGCCTGGGTTGCCCTTCATTAGGATTAGTGGTGAGATTGTCAGACATCTAAATAATTTAGGAGAAGTCAGTAAAGGATAAGAAATGTCCTTCTAGCAAACCTGAGGCACTTCTAAAAATCCCACTGAAGATTATTAAGTCTAATGTCCCAGCCAAAGGCAGGATAGCTCTGCTGTGTCCCATAAAGAACATCAGTTTTAGAACTGTGTATTCCTAAAGGTTCTCCAGTAGTGCTGTTGAATCACTTCTCCTTGACTGCGTGCATGAAGCATTATTATTTTTTTTATGAAACCGTCTGCTTTCATAACCGTGCACTGCTCCATAAACATGGTGACGCGCGCAGAGATGCTGGGTACGTCCACAGATGCTGTAATTAGTCAGGAGATGTTTTCTGACCTATGAATATGCAGTAATGTTGAAATGAGTGTTCCCTTAACTATCCCATCAACCACTGGGGGACACTGGCCGACGGATGTATTTTTCTCAGGCTGCCCAGAGCGCAGACAGAAGAATAGGAGCACTGAAGAAGAGATGCTAGATCCAGGATCTCTGTCCTCTCTGCTCCTTCATGGCTCCTGATTTAGAGGCAACAAGCCACCGTCCTCTTGCTTGTTTCAGGCAGGGTAGCTGGGAAAGGAAATTTTCTGGCTGTAGGCAACTGAGTGTTTCATATAGCTAATTGACTTGCGGTGTGTTATTGGGTGCTGCTCAGTCCCCCGCTGGTGCCAATATGGGAAAAGCTCCAGGAAGAATCAATCAGCTGCTTAGCTGAGCATAAAAAGAAATGCTAGTGTGGCCTCAGGGATGTGGAGGAAAATAACCTGAGAAAAAAATTGCTGCAAAGGAAGCAGTTCTGCCTGCTGCTAAAATAGCCCTGGTAGTAGAGAGGAGTCTTGCTCCAGTCAGGGACACCTGAATTTTCTTCGGGGAAACCGGTATTTCCAGGTGTCTCGCGGCAGTGCTAATAGACGGGAGAAGTGATCTGTGCCTAGCAGAATTATTTCCTTTCTGCTTGCTTTGCCAAGGCATAAATCTCTTCCCTATTCCCTGGGGTACGGTTCTCCTCATCGAAGCAGCAAGCCCTCCAATTCAACAGCAACATCCGTTCACCCCTCATTTCCATCTGCCTAATGCTGCAGGGAAGTGGAGTCAGCCGTCAGCCTGCAGCAGCCCCGGGCCACGGCGAGCTGTGTCTGCAGTCCCCTTGTCACACCAGGGATTTTTGCCTGTTCCAAAGGCGATGAGTGCCTTTCGCCCGTGCCACCTCCCTCCGTTAAGCTGAAGGGCTGCTCATCCAGGAGAGGACAGCAGCAAGTGGAGACCAGCCTGGTACCTCCACAAACCACTGTGGGAAGAGGGAAAGCTGTAAGTAGAATTCCTGCAGACCCTCACCTCTCTCCCCCAGCTCTTCGTCCTGTCCTCCAGACCCTCCACCTCCTTCAGCACATCCTGCCCACACCTACATGGCATCTCCAACGGTAGATCGTTCCCCTGTTGGAAGACGGGGTATGACCCCTGCCGATGTCCCAGGAATAAGCACTGTCCCTGGCAGCATCAGCTTCTTTCCTCAGCCTGTCCTCTGGAGCCTGGGAAGATCATTTGGCTAGTTTTGCAGAGCTTGCAAGCCGGACTCCCCCATACTAACAGCACCAGAGGGGCCAATGGACTCTCTGTTTTTCGCTGGATCAGCCAGTTGATAAACCCAGTGGCAGCCAAAACTTATTAAATAGCAGAGTCATTTATAAATAAGTAATGCCAAAGAGGCAATGCTGGAATCTTAACTGATAAAGCTGTATTGATCTTGTTTCAGGGAGCTGATCTGCACCGCCAGGTTCCTGCCATTGCACAGGGGAGCGAAGCATCCCCCACCCCACGGCTGTAGTTCTGCATCTTCACTTTGGGATTGCTCTTCAGCCATTTCCCTGTGTCCTTGTCTGCACAAATGACTGCAAAATCCCTGAAAACATTTGTATATCTGTTTTTAAAAAGGTAAATAAGCTTAAGATTTATGCAGTTTACATTACAAAGATTTTATAACAGTAAAGAAGTTGTAAGTGCCTTGGGACAGTGCTTAGTAGCATCACCGATGGCTTTTAAAAGAGAGCTAGAATAGGAGAAAGAGAAGTGGAGAGTGAGTGCTTTCCTGGCTCCCTGCTTTCTGTGATTCATCTGCTGCTGGTGATCCGTGCCAATATTAATGGTCACCTGCATGGCAGTGATCTGCCTGGACATGAAAGGGACAGGCAGGGGGAAAAGGCAAGGAAAGAAAAGCTGCGGTTAGATTGCCGCAGGGTCTGTCTTTGTCCTCTGCAAGCATGGGCACAGAAGGGTTTGCCAGGGAAAGTTCTGCCGGGCACATCCTTGGCAGATGGGAGTGTGGACACAGGAAGGGGTAATCCATAGCCCAAAGGGAGGACTCAGGTCTTAGGTAGACATGGTTTCCTTCTCAAGATTCTTCCCTACTCCCATTGACTCCCACAGCTACCCTTCTCTAAACGCGTCCCGCGTGCGGGACTCAGGGAGGTGCAGCTCTGAGGGGGCTGCTTTGGTCCTGGCTGTCTGGGAACACCACCAGAAGCTGCCGTGACGGAGGCTGAGCACCCTCCCTGCCCAGAAACCCTTCTTCCACATGGAGCAAAGGTGGCAGCTGCATCCATGTAGAATTTCCTACAGTAAGTCCCTTGGGAACTGCTCCTGCCTTCCAGCCTCCTGACTTCCCACATTTGAAGTGGGTTTTCAGGCTGGTGATGAAAGGAAACTAGATCACCTTTGGCCGCCCCACCACAGCACAAGCCATCAGGAGCATGTTCATCATCTTTGGACAGACTCTTTGTTTTTCCAGGCCTGGGGAAGAATGGGAAGGTAAGTCTGCCGTGGCAATAATCCCAACCCATGCAAAGGGCAGGGACCAGAGGCAGAGTCCCCTCCCCAACATTTCCCACTTCTGAGTACAAGGAAATTATCATTTACGAAAGGTGCAAGAACAGCCAGTTGCCCGAATTACAGGCTTTGCAATAAAGCCAGGGCACTTCTTTTTTAATTTCAACACCTGGACTTACTGGTTTTCCAGTGAAGGTTAAATTATATTGCTGCCTGGGGATGGGTTTCAAATTATCTGAAAGACATCAATAGAATACAGAGAAGCAAATCCTCCTTTCCCTTCCACTGCTTTTTTTAAGCATTTCCAAGTTTCAGTGCACACCTTCCTCACACAACTGTATTAGGTGCTTCAGTTGCCCCCAGGGTGAAACCACCTCCTCTTTTTATAAAAACTTCTAGACTGTCTGTGCAATCTGTTCCAAAGGCATAAAGCAGTGAGTGAGCTTTTTTTGCTTGTCCTCTTCCCCACTGATGCAGTGATTGATCATCCTATTCATAAACTTATTTCTTGCTTCAAATGAAGTGAAATAACATGGGAAATAAGCTGAGATCTATAGATTGTTCATAATTGATTTGATACAAATATGTGATAGTTCTGAAACTCAGTCATTTGAGCATATTGCAGTGTATTTCTCAATACTCACCCAGAAACTGCTCCTCCACACACACACACAAAATTGCCCCTCTGGAGAGCTTTTCCTCCTAGAGTTTTGGCAAACAGACACAAAACTTTCAGGAAGTAAATTAGCTTTGTTTTTCATCTAGACTGCCTCTCAAGACTTGAATTTCTTATTAAACATTTTGGTGCTTTTGCCAAGATGTACTTTCCAATGAAATGCTGTTTACTTGCTCTGTTTCATTGAATTAGTTTGTTGTTGGTTTGGAGGGAGAGAAAACCATGTTAAATTAAGACTACAAAAGGAATATTTTTGCCAGTGGTTTCCCATTAGAAACGATATGGCTAGGGAATCTGACGTATGTGGGAAATGAGATGTATTCTCCAAACGACAGCTCCCATGTGCCACGCTGCCAGCTTCACCAAATAATTATATTTCTATATCCTACCACAAAAATAAAATTAAAATTTTAATTTTACCAACATTTTCAGTTTCTGGGCAATTTTCATTATGACAGTTGCCTTTCAAAAAAAAAAAACAACCAACCAAATAACCATTTTCTTTGGGCAAGGTAAACAAGAAATGTTTGAGCAATCCCTGAGCAACACAGCTGACATGCAAGAAAGTCATGTGAAAACCACCTGTGCCAGGCAGGAGTTCCTGTTAGCTCCATGGACCTCCAGGTAGGAAGTCACCACCTTGTTACTGTTTAAGTCACACAGAGAAATGATATCTCTGGGTGAACACAGCCCCAGTGACCACAGAGATTTGTAAAGATACAACGATATATTAAGAAGTAATATATATGTACTGAAAAAGAACAATCTGGGTGTATATATATAACAATCTTGAAATGAAGCACAGCTAACAATTTATAGACCAAGTCAGAGCCTGGAGTGGCTAGTAGTTGTTACAAAGCTATGAGAGGTGTTTCCTGCTCTGAAGACCTTACAGGAAAACAGGGCATTGAACAAGGAATATTGTATGTAGTGTCATCATTATTTAAAGATGAGAAACCTCGCTAGAGGGAGATAAAGTGATGTGACCAGGAGCCCGCCAGAAGTCAGTGGCAGAACAGTGACCCTGACCCAGAGACAAACTCCTACTTGCCATAATCACGACTTGGTTGTCATCAGGGCTCATGATGTGGTAGGTCAGATTTAATTATTGGAAACAGTTCCTTGGGTCTTTAACGATGTTGGAAAAGCTCATCAAAGACTGGACAATTTCAGGAGGAAAATATGAACCCTGCCTCATTGGGGTCAGCTTAACTATAGTTGGACAGAGCAGGAGTGTGAAATTGGTAGTCTGGGGATAATTCTTACAATTCACACTTTCCCTTCAAAGAGTATATTCACCCTTTTCCCTCTCAGTGGAGAAAGGAGGCTTTTCTCAGCGTACACCTAAGCCTGCCTCTCCATAGAACAGCTCCTCAGCCCATCTAGAAACACGCTGTAGCGAAATACATGGAGGAACGGGACCACGGGAGCTGTAGTTGACCTGCTTTCCTGTCCCATAGCACCAGACCATCCAGCCTCCCAATCCAGGGTGATGGATAATGCTTCCAGTCTTAAAACGAGAGTTACAGCACCTCTGTCTAGCTCTTGAGCACCCCTCCTCCCTCCCACCCAGAGGATGATGGCTGGGTAGGGGTGCTCTCACATACAGAAGCTTCTCATGGGAAGCCATGGGAAAACACTAATTGTTGTGGCATGGTGAGATGCCAGGGCACTATTTTTTCAGCAACATGGAGGAGAAGAGGGAATCACAGCTGAGTGAGGACAGACTAGAGGCATGCATGCTCAAAGCAGGGCTGGTCAGTGTATTCAGGGACGGCCTGGAAAGGACATAGGCAGCGAGGTGACACACTTTGCTGGTAATTCTGCTTTTCAGGGTAGTCATTCTGAGAAAAGCAGCAGAAGGGCCTTTGAGACACTCATGTAAAGGGCTGTCTTTCGTTGCTGCTTGTTTGGCAGAGGACTAGAATGGATGCCCCATCCTGTGCTCCTCCTGTGCCTTGGAAAGTGGTGGCATTTTCAAGGAACCGTTCTGAGGGCTGGAAGTGATTCACCCCCACCTAAGCCTTCTCTTAAAACAGGATGCCTTTTTGTTTCTTACAGTCTCCCTCTGGTATAAAGTAAGTTGGAGGTGTAAAGGAGGAAATTAAGACCCTAGAGGGACAATTCTGAATTGCGGACTGGGTGGCAAACATGGAAAAAGAGGCAGCTGTCCTAGGGGAGTAGGCTGAGGACATTCAGGAGCAGATCCTCAACCCACCAAGACACTGAGTCCCCAAGCCCTAGCTCAGCCTGTGCCAGCGAGGGAGCTGTTAAGTTCTGGGATGAAAACCCCATGTAGTCATTGTTTCTGTTGCTAAAAGACTTCCACCAACTCCAATCTTGGTGCAAAGAGGCCAAACACTTGCCACAGGCCTTGTTCCTCCAGTCTTTAGGCAGAAGGAATGCTTTCCGACCAGCTTTCCTCCCAGATCAGTTTTCCAGTTTCCCTCTATCACCTGTAGACAGTTTGCAGTCAAGTTTTGCCCCACTCCTTTAAGAAATGAGACCTCTGGATCGCAGAGGCCACGTGTCCTTGCCTGTTGACCTGTTTGAGCTCACTTCAGCAAAGGGGTCACAGTCCCTGCAATGCCAAACTCCTAAACGTTTCATAGAGAGCAGTGGCTAAGGACAGGAGACAGAAACCTGAATCACTGCACCCATGGACAGAGAAGCTTCTGCCTATCATTAAACATTAGGGAGAATGTCAGGGAGAGAGGCAATAATGTGTAAACCCCACAGGAAACCATACAATCACAGAATCATGGAATGGTTGGGGTTGGAAGGGACCTTAAAGACCATCCAGTTCCCACCCCCCTGCCATGGGCAGGGACACCTTCCACTAGACCAGGTTGCTCAAAGCCTCATCCAGCCTGGCCTTGGACACTTCCAGGGATGGGGCATCCACAGCTTCTCTGGGCAACCTGTGCCAGTGCCTCACCACCCTCTCCAGGAAGAATTTTTTCCTGATACCTAATCTAAATCTGCCCTCTTTCAATCTTCATAAGCCTAGCAGCTCACAGTTTTGCCTGGGTTTTATTACTTTTTACAGTTTACAAATGCATTTATGCGCTCATCTGAGTTTAAGAATGAAATTCTTTAATTTCACTCAAGCCAATGCACCTGGAGCAAAAAAAAAAAAAAAAAAAAAGGCACAGTGAAAAGAAAGGTCACCAAAAGCCACCATATCTGTGATAACTGGACATTCCACAGCCCAACTCTGCACTACGTGTGCCATGCCTGACAGTTGCTGAGGGTGCAGAGAGTCAAGAAAGTGGTCTGTAAATTATTAATGAGGGTCATAAAGAAAAAGTACAGGGAAAAAATGTTTAGGATTAGCTGAGGTAGGGTACAGGAGCTTTCAATTGCACCAGAAGCAAGCACTAGGAATCCCATCATCCTGTCCCCACCCTGACTGGGTGCAGGGGAAAGGCAGGAGAGGCTCAGCAGATAACTCCTATGTAATACCCATCACGCAGAGAGCATGGCTTCCCAGAGCTGGGAATTATGCCGACAGCCAAGGTTGCTTGTATCCCTACTTTATCTGTTGGCTTTGAAAAAGCAATTTTTCTGGAGCCTGTAATCAGCATTCTGGGTGTCTGCACAACTACCTGCAGAATTTATCATCCTCAAAAGGAAGACTTTGCCTGCAAATACCATGGGGAATAGCAAAAGCAACAATTGCCATTCTCCCTTGGGAAAAGTTTAAAAAGAAATGTAATACAGCCAGCTTCCTTCCCTATTTTCTAGTACTTCAGAGAAACAGGAAAACAGGACAATTTGTATGTTTAAAATTCTCAGCGTATGCTAACACCACTTCTGTCCGACTCTATTTCTGTTTCTGCATTTAGTGCCAGCTATTGGGAGCAAGAGCAGCAGTGTCAGTGCACTGGTACGGATACTGGTAGTACCCACACAAATCAATTGTGTTGCATAATGACTTTCAGTCATTATGTCCACACATGCACAAAGTAAATCATCTTCGTTTTGGTTTGGAGTTTTTTTTCTTATCAGCTCTTAAATCTTTCATGAACAGCTGGCACACCATTATTATTGACCTATGGAGGTGAGAAAAGTCTGTTTGGATTTACCAGGGGATGAGCTCAGAAGGGAACTACAGGAAGTTTAAATATTTGCAAGAGGATTAAATTAAATGAAACTTAAGAAATATATCCACTTCTGATAGAGTTTAAGAATTAGCAAAAAAATAAAAATGTCTTCTTGCCTAATCCTTAGAGAAAGCAGGAATAAATGAATTATTGATTGAGATAGAATTTCCCTGAATTTCTTCCTCTTAGAAAAACTCATACCTAAAAAGCAGCAAACAAATCATAGAATCATAGAACAGCCTAGGTTGGAAGGGATCTTGAAAGATCACCTGGTCCAACTTCTCCTGGGAAAAGCAGTGTAGATGAGATTACCTAGCATCCTGGCCAATTGCAACTTGAAAACCTCCAGCAACGGGTACTCTACCACACCCCTGGAGAGGTTGTTCCAGGTCTTACTGTAAAAAAAATTTTTCTTATGTCGGTATGTCTTTTCCTCCTTTATCACAGAGACAACTGAAGCTGAGTTATACTGAGTAAATTTTACCCTCACCTCTAATTTAGACCTTTCTGACTCAACTACCCACCACATGAAATCTAATTTCTTCCCAAAACACATTTTAAAAAATACAGAACCCAGACTCAACCCCTGGGGCTGTATCTGGTTGCACAGTCCACTCCATTCTCATACTACAAAGGGAAATGAAGGGATGGTGGATTTCTTGCCAATTCTGTGCCCAGCTGTCAAAAACCGTGCAACAATTCAGCAGCTGGACCAAGCAAAAAGGTATGGTTTTCTGCTGTCTGTGCCTCCCCATCAACACTTGTCCTGTGCCCCAAGAAGTCTTTCTGGCATCACTGAAACAGAAAGGACACAGGGACCCCAAACACGCCAGAGGTCAGTGACCTTGTGCTGGTTTTAGCCGGGATACAGTTAATTTTCCTCAGCTAGAGTGAGGCCACAATTTGGATTTGTGCTGAGAAAAATATTGATATCATACTGATGTTTTCAGTTGTTGCTAAGGAATGTTTATATCAAGTGAAGGACTTCTTCAGTTTCTCATACTGCACCTGTGTTCCCAGCTTCTTCTCTGCAAGAAGCTGGAATTCAGGGAATTAATGGAATTTCATGGAATAAAATACCCCTTCGGCCAGTTTGGGTCAGCTGTGTGGGCTGTGTTCCCTCCCAGCTACTTGTAGAGAATACCGAAGCTTATTGTTACTGTAGCTGAAAACATAGAAGAACATGCTTCATCTCATTGCTAATTCAAGAATCTGGGACTCTGCACCAGGTATATAAATATGTGAGCTGGTGAGCAAGTTGCTGTCAAATGGGTTTGCAGCATGAGGACTCAAATCCTCCTGCTGCTGGGGGCCACAGTGCTGTTTAAAATTACATCATTTTTAAAGACATAACTTCAAAGTCAAACAGAGAAAATACCGATTTTAAAGCGTTGGGGGAATTTTTGTTGGACTATGGTGTAAATCCAGATACAACACTCCTGAAAGTCATAGCAGTAACTGCTTATTGCCCCCTAATAAAGTAATTATGGTTGTGATCGATGAGTTGATGAATTCTACTCATAAAATTGAGACAGCTTTTATTAAGTATGTGCATCACAGGCATCTTATCATCCTGTACATCGCCCAGAGCGTTATGGCCTGCAGCAAAGGCAAGCTGTATACCACTGCTCAGCCAAAGTGCTTGACTTGTGCAAAGCCAAGAAACTGGAAAAGAGGGAGAATAATGCCCATTCTACCGGGACAAAACCCAAGAGGAAAGGTAGGAAAAGGGGTCCCTTAATGATGGGTCTGCTGGGAGGGGATGGTCCCAGAATGGTTCAGGGTGTGTTTGACTGAAGACATGCACATGTATTTTGAGGTGAGGGAATCTTGCCACTCTTTGTCCCAAGCAGCGTGCCCAGGGGACTGCTCAGCTGAGCTCTGCAGGGACCAGGACATGCCCAGGAGGGGAGAAGTTGCCCTCAGAGGGTACCTGGGCACCACAGGACAAGTTCTGCCCTCACCTAACTCACCACAACCCACACGGAGCACCTCCCCACTTCGGCATGGAGGTCCTGCTGCCACCAACAGCGGCGAGATGCAGCCCCAGAGCCATCCTTCTCAGTGCTCATCATCCCTCACAGGCAGGCAGGGCGCAGATGAAGCCTCCCGGGGCTGGCAGTGTCACAGGAAACATAACAGACTCACTTGCTGGGTACAATTCCCTTGTTGAAGTCATCTCTCTCTGCAGCAAGAGTGAAATAGCGCTGGGAACATGTCTCCATCCCGAAATATCTGCAAGCATCTTGAGCAAAGCATCCTTCAGCAGCCGGCTGCTTCAGCATGGTTTGCTGTAAACATCCTCCTCATGTGCAGCTCTGAGAGAGGATCCTGAGCAGTGACATGCCATTTCCAGCACAGCTTGCACTGCAAATCTTGGAATCAAACAAATCACTCGCAACCGGCTCTCTGTGAAAGTCATGCTTAAACTGGCTTTTCCTGAGTATTCAGCCCAGCATACTGGTGGCTTTTGCAGGAAGTGAGCAAACAATCACTGATGTGCTCAAATGAAATTTAGCCTTTTCACTTTGAACATTTGCAGGAAGAAAGCAGAGGGGGCTGAGCTGCTTGGGAGCACTCCAGCATACTTGAATGCAGCCCCTATGGTCCACTGTTGAGGGGACCTGGTGATTAAAGGGCATGATGGGCAGGAGTAAGTGGATCTGCTATGGGAATAACCGTAACAGCACTTATCAGCAATGCTCACACTTCCACAGGGAGCAAGACATTTCCCATCACCTGCTGATGAGGAAAATCAACCAAATGCCAACTCTTTGCCATGCAGAGCTGGTGGCTACTGAAAGATTTTAACCTCCACAGATGGGAAGTGGCATACCATTTCCAGTTGCAGCTTCTGGTTTTGGTGCTACAAACACACATCAGTGTGAAGATGGGCCATGCCATGTGTATGAAAATCGGAACACGTCAGGAGCACATTGCAGACTCAGCTGTGGGAGATGGGTTTATGATTCTCTGGATAGCTGAGGCTATAAAATACCCAGGGTCCATTTTTTTTTTTAAGCTGAAGATCCTTATCTAACCTTAAATGCCTTTTTAGATGTACTCTGTTGGTCCTTTCCAAAATAAGGAAAAAGCCTTTTTTATCTTCATGGAGGATAGCTGCATGAGGAGGGGGCTGCTGCAAGACCAGGGCTGAGCGAGAGAGGTAAGCTGTATGCTCACAGAAGTGGACCTGCATTACTCACAGCTCTTCTATCTGTGTCCATCCTTCCCCTCCTTCTCCAGCCTTGGGGCTTTCCTGATGAGCTCTTCAGGAGGAAAAGCTCAGCTTTGAGTGTTGTTGTTACTGCCCTATTTCCCCCTGGGAAGGAGATGGAAATGGAGATTTCTGGCTTGGCTTTTGGACTTTTCCTTCCAGCAAGCTCAACAGAAGCCACGTCACACCCCGTTTACCGGTGCTGTGGGAGGGATGCGCCCTGGAGGCACCCGTGGATGTGAGGGGTGCAGAAAGCCGAAGCAGCATCCAGATGCAAAAAGGCATGGAAACTGCAGGGCTGGAAGGGGGAAACACAAGGGTAGAGACATTAGCAAGTAGTGGGAGAGTGGCAAGGGAACGTGCGAAGGGATGGTGCAGTCAGTTGGCCGTGGGAGGGAAATGCCTTCATTCAGCTGTGGAAGGTCCCTGTGCACACGCACATCCGTGGCCTGCTTAGTGGGAGACTGGATGATACAATTTGCAGTGAGAATGTAATTCATTAGATGCAGGAAGAAAAAAGGATGTGTAATAAATCTGTTGGAAATAATGCAGTTTTGAAGGTGCTGACATGAATCACAAATTGCATTAGATTTGTTCAATAGAAATGGGTAGCTCAGAGTAGTTGAAGTGTTTCATTTCACCTTTTCTTCATGCATATGCTTCCATTCTTCTTTTTTTCTTATTTCATTTTCATATTTTTAAAGGAATAATAGAAAGCGTTAAATAACCTGAAAGTATACGAACTATTTTTTCACAAGCCAGGTGTTGCAAAAAGAGAAAAGCAGGATTTTCTTTCCTTATGGCTGTTAATTCTATCTCTGAGCACGGGCACTTTTTCAAACCCAGATACCCTTCAGCCGAGGATACCCTTAGCATCACAGGGCTGACTTCTGCTGGACTCTATGAGCCAAACTGAGCCAAGTCAGCAGCATGCCTACAGATGACAAAGGATAGTTACTACCAAGCAAAAACCAAGGGGGCCAAGGTACCACGATCCCCTGAAGAGGCACACTGCTTCTCTATGGTCTCTTCTGCACTGTGTGCCCTCAAGAAACAGCTACCACGGCTGCAGTTGATGAACATTGTGTTTTCCAATGGAAAGAAAGGACCTCACGCAGTTAAGTTACCTTGAAACACCACATTAGGAACAGAAAATCATGTTTTAGTAGGTCAATGGCCATTCTTCCACAGGGGCACCCAAGAAGACAAACTTGCTCCAAACATAAAGCACTTATTTAACCCCAGCACTGGCCCCAGCACACCGGGCTCCCCACAGCAAGGTGGAACATAGCCCTGAAGGACCCTGCACTGCAAAAAGATGCCCTAGATTGTGCCAATAAAATGTAAGCATTCATGCATGAAGCTTGCAGAGATGGAGCAAAAAATCCTCAGAAGGGTGTTGCATGACTGCCAGAGGCAGGGCAAAATCTCATTGCCTCTTTATCAGCACAGGACTACTTCATATGAGCTAAGGTTGGTTCAGGTGATAATTAAGGGAAATAGGAATGACAGCAAAGCCAAGGCGTCGTGGGGAGCAGAGCGCTGTGTTGCGTTCAGCCTCATGTCCTTCCTGTAGCCCAGCACTCAGGTGTGAAAGTCCCAGACCGACTTGGGGAAAATGTTCTCCTAGTTTGTGAGTATAACTTAACAGAGTGGGCTGAAACTTGGGTACCTTTGAGTTTGATCCCAAATATCCTAACCAAAGCTTCTTATTTGTCCAGGAGTGAATTAGCCATATGTAGTTGTGGATGCCCCATCCCTGGAAGTGTTCAAGGCCAGGCTGGATGAGGCTTTGAGCAACCTGGTCTAGTGCAAGGTGTCCCTGCCCATGGCAGGGGGGTTGGAACTCCCTTCCAACCCGAACCATTCTATGATACCTCCATATCCTCTGGATCTGAATTACAAATTCTCACACACATACATCCCCTCCCCAGATCAGTGCCCAGTGTTAAACTGAGGATCTCCTGCATCTCACACCTGTGCTCACAAGGGTATTACCTAGTGAGAGCAATCTTGGCCGTCTGGATGGAGCTTTGCTTTTGTTGAATGGAATAACTTTGGGCCTTTCAATACAGACATTTTCTCTCTGCTTTTCCTCCTTAGTAATGTTTTAAAATAAGGTTTTCCCCCTCCACAATACTCAACACATATAAACTTACAGCCTGGGCCAATAACAGAAGTGAACAATTACAGCAGCTATTCTCTAAAAACATTAGCAGCAGAGGTTATTGCTTCCTCCATCTTAATTAACCAGAACTGGCCAAAAGTGGTTTTACTCCTTACTGCCTCTTCCTCCTCTTCCCAAAGTTAAAGAATTTATGAATTATGGGTTATCAGTTTGTAACAAAAGTGGCACCGTAGGTTTGTCATCATCTGAAATCAGTATCATAAAAAATTTTATGATTTTAAAATCTAATTAAACAGGAAACATTTATAATTCCAAATAATTTATTTGCAATTTAAACACTGAGAATGTTTTTAATTTTGGTGTCTCACTTCAGAAGAAAAAGCAATTGCAAACCATATGCCTTCCACTCACAAGCTCTTGGAAATAACTCCCTGAGGCCTGAAAGGGGCAGCGCTGTCAAACCCATCTCAGCTGACACCCTGCCTTCTGCACTGGGGGGACTTAAGAACACCATTATCCAAAGGATCATCGCTTTTATTAAGATGAAAATTAAATAATGTGAAATCAATACTGATGATTTTCCCCAAGCCTGTGATCCACAATCAGATCTCTCCTGCTGGAGCTGCTCTGCTGCACAGGAGTGACATGGAGCCAGACAGGGAGCAGAGAGGGAAAAGCAAGAGGAGGGCGGGTTGCAAGTTCCTGCTCCCATCCACCACCTCACTAGGATGCGGGAGCACAGCCCAGCTATGTTTTGCAGGAGACCTGATGGAAAGGTCATCCCTCTCCCTAGGCAGGAAGCCCAGCTGTTGTTTCCAAAAGGACTTTCTGGGGGGAAGATGCCAATGCCAGAGAGCAGTGACCCACGCTGCCGTCTTTCAACAACTTCTTCATTCGATTATTTCCAGTATCAATCAGAAAAAACACCTCAGCTACAGCTTCCCTCTGCACAAGCATCCTTACGATTTCCACCAACCGTCAGCATGTCTGGCTCGTCAAGGAGAAGCAGGAAAACTTCTAAGCAAAGAGATCAAGCGATCCAATCCCCTGAACATTTAACTTCCCTGATTAAACAGTCGAGGCTAAGGCTTTGAAGGCTTATTTATCCTGGGGTGAAGCAGCCAATTAAACACCCGGTGCTTCTGCGGGCTGTCAGGGAGGTGTCGCTCCCAGCCTGCCTTGGTTGCCAACATTTGGTGGCAACAAAAGGAATGAATAATGCATTCTTTGAAAAGCAAGGCAGAAAACGATAGTCGATAGTCTGCTGTGGAGGAAACACGCTGGCAGCAGCCTGTCCTCTCTACTTATCCACACAGGGCTGTGAAAAAACGTGGGTAGAGTGATACTCGCTTTGCTGTAAGCGGGTAGCCAGCCCCACTGAGCAGTGGGAAATACAGCAGGAGATGACAGCTCTTGGCTTTCCCTGACTTCCCCTCTGGCTCTTTCATCCTCAATGCAGCCAGACTCGTGGCCTTTGCTGCCGCCGTCCCTGGTCCCTTTACTAGGCTGCAGCCTTAAACCAGGAACCTCAGCCCCAGGCTGAGCCTCTGCTGCGCAGCGCAGGGTGGACCTGCACCCCAGGCTGAGCTCTGGCAACATCCCAGCCACATCCATCCCGGTGTCACTCCACACTCGCCCGTTGCTCTGCTTCAAAACTCTCGCATACGTACGTACCTCTGCCCTTCAGACACCAGCGTGCTCTGGCAGCTCCAGCCACTCTATCAGGGGGCTGGGTGTACCCAGCACCCCTCAGTGGTGCTGCCAAGCACACAGGACACAAAACATCTGCAGGCATGGCAAAGCCAGGATGGCCAAGCCTTGCTTTGCTGGCTTACAGCCCCTCCAACAATACCACCTGGCTGGAGGGACCCCACCCGAATTGTACTAGCATCCTGGTCAGGGTCAGGAGGAAGGTGACTCCTCACTAGTTCCTATTGTTTCCTCACTATTCAAAGCTCTTAAGAGCAGGTTTTTCGGAAGCACCAATCTACTTTAGGTATTGAATTGCACAGTCTCACGTGCACAGCAGATGTTGGTAACTTGTTCGGTGGAAAACTTTCGAAACAAAACAAAACCGCAATACAGAAAAACGATTTTACATTCTTGCATCTATTTATGGAAAATGAAGACCCTCCCCTACTTGAAATTACTCTTTTCCTTTAAGGAGAATGAATAAAGCTTACCTTCTAAGCATTTTTTAATTCCCTGAGAACTGGGAAACTTGAACAGGAAAATAAGGCAAGCATCTCAGCAGTTTATAGTCAAATATCCATTGAAAATTGTCCAGGCATCGGCAGCTATCTAACAAAAACAATCTTAAAATTTCAACTCCACAGGTGAGTTCACTTCAGGGAAACTTACTATTATTACGTTTCAATGTTTCTTTCCAGAACTTCCTACATAAGCATAGCATTTTGTACACCAGCACAGAAGTGCATAAGCAGAAAGACATTGATGCTGTATAGGAGAATTAATTTCCCCAAAGAGTAAATTGCCCCGTGTGTCATGAGGGTCAGATTGATAGAATTAAAGATGAACGAACTTCCCCAAGATCACCCAAAAATCCAGCAGCAGAGCCAGAAAGTAAAACTGAGTTAATATCCAGTCCTGGGTTCTGGGACATGCTGTCCCCTGGGAAGCAATTTGTCTCCCTGTCACCTCCACCCAGGCTCTCTGCCAAGCTGAGGACCGCCCCTGGGGCCAATGTATGGACCTCAGCACCAACAACCAACCCAACCAGACCCGCAGTGGACATGCCTGTTCCCTGCAACAGATGGAGACACACGGACCTGCATGCTTGCTGAAGACCATATCCTTGGAAACATGTCATTCACAGCTGGAGTCACAGATGAGTGCATAGAAAAGCAAACCCAGGAGGACCTAACACTGAGGAGGAAGGGACCTCCACCTCTTCTCTGATGCCCCCAAGGCAAGTTCTCAGGATAACTCACTGTGAACACCCAGTTTCTCCATGTGACTCAGACTGAAGGCCCAATCAAAGGACCCAGAGGTGGAAAAAAGGCCAGAAAAAAAGGCATTAGATAGTCTGAGAAGATTTTGCATACAATGTTAACCATTTCATTGATGAGGCTTTTCTGACTGAGCTAGGACAAAGGCCATTAATACAAGTGGAAATGCACTAATAATAATACCTTCTTGTGATAACTGGGTTATTAGGGGTTTATGAAGGACTACAAATAAACGTATTTTAGGTAACACCGACTTCTGCATCATTACAGGAGTGGTAGCAGGCAGTCAGAGAGAAAAACTGGCACTGCCAGCCACATTCTAACCTCTGCCAAATTTATGTAAACGTCCCCAAAACCCTGCTGCCTCTTTTTCCATCCCTCACAGCACAACGTCAGGGCCTGAGCTTTAGTCCCCTGTGGCGGCTGGGAGCATCCCAGTTGGCAAGAACAAGTCCTCACATAAGGTATCATCTGAAATCCCCCTCCAGATAAGGTGTTATTTTAATACACAGAGCGCTTCTAACTCGAAAACCACTGGCATCCGCGTTGGGCTCTGCTGCACAAGGTAAAGTCAAGACTTTATGAGAACCAAGTGACCAGAAACCATGCTTAGACATCCTTCATTCTCAGAAGGATTTGGTTTTGGTGCATTCTGGAGGTCTTACCCACTTTTGATGGTACTTTAAAATAGAACGTATCAGCAAAACTGACCTATGATAACATTAAACTCATAAGAGCAAACCAGACGATTAAAGCCAAGTAACATAGGAGATAAAATCAAATTAGTGAATTAAGTGTTGCCTCAGATCTCCAAATTCTCCAAAAAAATGGCAGCCGGTAATCAAATCCAAAAGGGGACAAAAAGCTCCATTTGCTGCTCTGGTCTTGGTCTTCAGATGGGTGTAAAAGAGGCTTTCCCTCTGCTCTGGCGATGGGCTCAGAGCACAGCCTCAGCTTTGGCCAAGTGTGGAGCCATGCGTGTCTTAAGCAAGAGAATTCGCCCATGTCAGGCAGAAAACAAACTCGGTTACTAACCACAGAAACCAAAAGGTTTCCTTCAATCTCACTGTATTGTCTTCTCCTAAAATTAAACAGTAGCTAAAATAACCATCGGTCTGTCCTTATTAAAGCTTGCTTTCCAAACCCAGTAACTTCAGGTTGAGATGCAGCTGACGACAAGACAACCCTCAGGAGAAGCTTTCAGTAGCTGTTCAAGTAGCTTTTTTGCTTAAGTAAGCGATGTAGCCTTCCAGCTCCGTAAGCAGGTGTCGAAGAGAGAGGCTCCAAAACCAGAAATACTTTCCCAAATGACCACAGGAGGGTTCAGAGGGGATGTCTTGGCTCCCCAGACACTGCCCTCAGAGCACCACAGCCAGCCCTGTGTCGTGCGACCCAGAGTCCTGTAGTCAACATCTTGCGCTCACTCGCACACCGCCTCATTAAACTCCACCTGGCCGCTAGCAGAAAACAAGGAATTTAGCCATGCCTGACCTGGGCACAGCCAGGACCATCCCCAGGACTCTGAGCCAAGCACCTCCAATTAATTTTTGTACCTTCACAACCTTTTCCTTTTGATAGAAGACAATTTGCAGTTCTCCCGGTCTCACCTCACACAGGGGTCTGTCACACTCACGGGGAAGAAATAAGCTCTTAATTGATGGCACAATATCCCGGGAGCAAGAAAGCAAGCAGCAAGCAAACAAAAAATGATCCTGATTTTCATTTCTATTGCACAATGATCCCAATTATACCATATATCACATCATTTGCATTGCCACAGCACAGCCTTTTATATCTGCTTGAGTTGCAAGCCATTTACTCTCAGCCTACCTTTAAAAAAAGCCTTGCAGAAAACGAGACACTTGCTTTATGCTGATGCAGTTAAGAGAGCTAATTTCAATTCCGAAGTAAACAAGATTTATGCAGGTTAATAGCCCGAGGGGTCCAGGAGCCAACTAGGGTAAGGCGCTTGTTGTTCTGTTTTAATAATCCATGGGACAATCCCAGGTATTTACATAAATTGAATCTTCCTGATCTCATCTAATTTTCAGGCAATAATTTCCTAGGGGGGAGGACATTTACCACTAATTTAAAAAGCGTGCATACGACTTTTGCTGGATTTGTACGTAGCCCTGAAACGTATTTGGGGCAGCATAAAGACAGTTTTCCTCTTGACACTTATTTGCCAGGATTAAATGCCACCGACATCAACAACGGTGGCTTCGGTGTCTGCAGAGTCTACGGTTTACTCCCCCATTGCCGGGTCTGCCTGTACAAGAAGCTGGTATTCAGCAGCTCCAGTATTTACAAGCAACGCAGTGACATGTGTCAGCGGCTGTTCTCGGGAAAGCGATGCAGAGTTCCACAAAAGCATAATAGACTGCATTTCAATTAGGCCTGAGATCTGAAGAATCACTAAATCAATTTGATCTGTCATTAATATATTATAACCCCTGGAGTTTATTGATCACACTGGAGAAACATCCCGTTTCTGCCTCTTTTCTTAGGGCAACATATTGAAAAACAGCAAATTATTGCACCAGTAGAAGGGAATATTTTCTCATGCAGAGCCTAGTTTTCCCAGGAGCTAATCTCAATGAGGCATCTCTGGTGTAACGTTTTTAGCAGGACTCAGCTCACAGCTTTTCCCCCAAAACATTTATGTTGTTATCCCCCTAAAATTTGTAACAGCCACGAATGCAATTTGTCAGCCTGTGTGTCTGATTGCTTCTCTGAGCAGCTGCCAGGCACGAGGGCAGCAGAGGCTCTGCGGCGGAGGACGCACGTATGTCAGCATCCTAGTTCTCACGCGTGCTTACACAGCCTCGGGACCTGTGTTTGCAGAGGCCCTGTCAAAGCTCTGCAAGTATTTTCGTCACATCTGGGCTATCGAGCAAAACGCATTTTCTATTGTGAGATGAATGGAAATCACAAAGCAAAAAAAAAAAAACCAGCCAAACCCAGGTACAATCACTCACAACCCAGCACCAGAAAACGAGCGCGCGGGCTCCCGCGGCACTGAGCAGCAGGGAGGGGCAGGACAAGGCATGTCCCTGCTCTGTGTCCCACCGCTGTGATCCAGCCACAGCATCAGCCTAACATCAGCTCATGGCACACAGCCCTTTGCCCAGAGCCGGCTCCCGATGCCCTCACAGCCACGGAAGTGCGCCTGCCGGGAACGTAGGTGGAGAGAGGTTTCCTCTGCCTGAGCAGGGGAAGAAGAATGTGCTCACAGCCCAACAGGCACTTTTGAGGGCTGCTGTGTGCTAAGCCCCAGATCACAGGCACAGAACATCTCTTGGGGCATACCTAGCGTCAGCTGCGGAGGACACGCATGTTCATATCAGCGTTCCTCAAAAGACTGGGACAAAATTCAGAAGCACCGAAGACTCAACAAGTACCTTGATCTCAAGGAACATGGTAAACTCTCTTCCCCACCTAGGGGCAGGTCCGTTTGCTTTTGCCCTTTGCGCTTGCTCAAACAGCTTAATTATCCTCAGGAGTAGAACAAGATGGGGTGAAATTAGAATAAGTTCCTTCAGTTTAAGGACCCCCTGGAAACAAGATGCTGAGAGGTATCCGTTGGCAATGGAAATATCTAGGCAAAGAGCTGCAAAAATAGGTGCTGATGCTGCAGGAGAGCACCTGTTTGGGACATCCAGGATTTTGAGGCAGCATCTTGTGCCCAGGTGATCAAAGCAAAAAGGAACAGCAGGCAGGCTGTATAAGACCTTCCTCCAGGAGACACCTAGAAGGAGGTGGCCACATACATGCTGGGATAAAGGACAGGGTTGTGGCTGCTGCCTGGCTCTGACTTGCTTGTGCTAAGGACAAGAAACCAGCCTTCCTTGCGTCCCCAGCCCTGTCCTGCATCCCCTATGAGATGCTGACCCCCTGTGGAAAGCTTTTAGGTTACACATATGAGGCTGCAAGAGGTGAGAGCATTAGCTCAGAACTGGGGAAAGGGAGGGTTTACTTAGCCCCAGGTGTCTGAGACCACTTCCCCTACTGGAATACATCCATTACTTTGACTTGCCCAGCTCCTCCCTGCTAACCATGCCATGTCAGCTTGCTGAAGATCAGTAGAGACACAACAGCTGGAAAGGACCACATCATCACCATCCACTCACCGCCCATCTGTGGAGGTTTAACCCCAGCCAGCAATCAAGAACCATGCAGCTGCTTGCTCAGCTCCCCCCCTCCTCAAGTGCAGGAGGAGAATTGGAGGGAAAGACAAGGAAGCCCATGACATAAGAACAATTTAGTAATTGAAGATAAATGAATAAAATAGGGATGCTAATAATATTAACAATAATATTAAGCAATTAAAATAACAGAAAATAAAGCATATGATACAATTGCTCGCCAACCAATGCACAGACAGGTCCCGAGTAGCGAGAGTCAGAGCCAGAGCCTGAGAACCAGGGCCCCAGAGCGGTCACAGCAGAGTCCGGGCCAACCCCATGAGCAACCGAGAGAGCCAACCAGCCCACCACCTAACTAACTACCAAACAACAGAACGAACTATGGCCCCCCGGCCCACCCAGCTTATGCACTGAGCATGACGTACTACGGAATGCAATACCCCTTTGGTCAGTTGGGGTCGGCTGTCTGAGCTGTGCCACCCCTCTCGTGCTTGTGGTGAGAGAGTTGGGAACACAGGGGCAGTATCAGAAGCTGAAAAAGTCCATGATTTGGTGCAAGCACTCCCCAGCACCAACTGAAAACAGCCCTGGTATCAGTGCTCTGCTCAGGGCAAAGCCCAAACAGCCTCGTACCAGCCACTGGGAAGAACATTAACTCTGTCCTGACTGAAACCAACACGCCATCCCATATGGAAGCAAGACTCACTAAACAAGCTCCCTGTCAGAAAGCCTGTCAGGCTCCCTGCACATGGAATTCAGCAACCTCGGCAACCCAGTGTCAAGCAGTTCTTTGCACCCAAGAGCAGCCCTCCATCCCAGTTCTGCTCTCCAAAAATGGAGACTGGGGGTGTTTCCCAAAGGGCCAGAGTAAAGGGAGGCTGCGTACTCCATCTCCCTGAAGCTGACCTCTTTGGGGTAGACAACTCTGCAAGCGAGACCTTGCCACGCTACACCTGCATGAGGGGCCTGCTCACAGGTAGCATCCCAGCCCCAGTGCGAGCAGAGCCCAGGCTGGACCACAAAAAGGAGTGAGTGGCATCTCCTCCAGCCTTTGTGCAGCAGTCCTGCCCTTTTCCCTCTTCCAGCCCCTGGCAGACACAACTGTGATGGTCAGACATGATCAGTCTTTCACGAGTGTTTGTGAGATGGCATCTTCCAGGAGACGACACAGATGGCTCAGGAAAACACGGATGATCGAGCCCAGGAAAAAGCAGCCCAAATGTCAGTACAGGGGCGTTCTGGTCCCATCTGCAGCTTGCATGATGGTTTCGGCCCCTATCACACAGCACCTTCCCCAGGGATGGACATTCCCTCAACAGCTCAGTCACTTCACCTATAAAATAAAAATAAAATCTAAAAAAGTAAAAATAAACATTTGCTTGCCTGTGTCAGTACTTCAGACCCAGGCCCAGCCTATACCCTTCTGTTGGCTAAAGAAGGGTTCCTGCAGGGCCCTGCTCCCCTCACAGCCAGTACTTCGGCACCACATGAAGACTTCAAGGTGCTTGAGCAATCAAAGTGTTCAGAGGCATCACACCAGGTGATGTACAGCCCCTCGTGTGGGGCATTGCCCGGCCCAGCAGTGCATACTCAACACAAGAATTAATGAAAAGCTATCACTGAGAAATCTCTGTGGGATCTGGGACCCTGTCTCTGTGCGAGATCCCTTGCTGTCTGCACTGCCAGTCCCAGGCACTGGAAGTCCCCGTAGACAACAAGGCGTCCTGCCACAGCTCTTTTCTCAGCTGCACGTGCTTTGGGCAGTGTCAGGGTGAAGGAGAAGATGCCAGCCCTGTGACCACTCACCAGGTTCCCTGACAGGAGTCATTCCCAGAACCAGTCCCTGCTCTCCAGCTCAGCCGGATGAGCACGGCCCTGCTAGCACTGAGAGGGGAGAGGATGCTCACCAGCGACTGCAGCCCTTTCAGCCCCCGCTCAGCTGCTCCTGGGCAGCGCTTCTCCTTTAAAGGGCTTGAAGGACAATCAAAGTGCTAAAGAGTTTTCTAATCCTCTTCAAAAAGTAAGAAAAAAATCATTAAGGCTGGCGTGCAGCTTATAGCACAGGCCCAGAGGCAGGCCAGTTCCCAAGCTTGTTTCCACTTCGGCACACACACAGATCGAAAATTGCCTTCCATAGCAGGCTCTGACATGAGCATCGCCTCCAGGATGGGCAAGGATGCTGGGGACCACATCCCTGTGTCACGGCTTTGCAGCAGCCTGGCGCTCCCCACCCTATCCTGCACTGCACAGCAAGCATTGGTCCTGACTGGAGACTCTCCAGGTAGCCAACACATGGAGAGAAAACGTCGTCATCTTCCTTTCCCCACTCCTGGACCCAGACACAGCGAAGCACTGAGTGCTTTACCCATTAGAGGACAAACAGGCACCCAGTATAAAATGGGGTAGGTACCTAAATGTTGTTGTCTAGAAAAGTTGCGGATGCCCCATCCCTGGAAGTGTTCAAGGCCAGGCTGGATGAGGCTTTGAGCAACCTGGTCTAGTGGAAGGTGTCCCTGCCCATGGCAGGGGGGTTGGAACTAGATGGTCTTTAAGGGCCCTTCCGACCCAAACCGTTCTGTGATTCTATCACCAAAACATGTCCCTCCAGGGCCAATGTTTAATTTCTCACTCACTACTCCTCACTCTCCCTACTTCCCCATCAAACTGGCTCTGTTGATAGCCAGAGAACGCTGGCGTTTTCTAATTGCCAGCACCACAAACTCAGTGCAGGGTCTGAAAACCTGTCAGGCGTTTTCCCTTCCCCCTGACTCTCAGCCAAGAAGCTCTGCGGTTAGCCCTGAGCTGACAATCTTTGGGATGAGGTGGAAAAATTGGGTTATGGCAGCTGTGGGTCTTCCTTGGCCCTTTTTCCTGAGTCCAGCCCACGCATCATCCTGTCCCAGAGTGTTCATGAGCCACGCTGGCTCCTCCTGTGCAGCTCCAGGCACAGTGGACCCCAATGACATCTGCTTGGGGGATTAAATAGCTAGTCCTGCCCTCCTGTGCTGCAGACTGGGTTTCTCTACAGCAGCTGCTTCCCTCAGTGAGTGCAGGCTTTGTGCTTTATTCCCATTAGAGGTGGCAATCAAGGGGTCAAAACAAGATTTTCCTGAGATCTCTTGATTCGTGCTGGATTGCTGAAAGCATGTCTGTGCTCCTTTTCCTCTACTATCTGAACTATTCTTGCTTTCCCAGCACAAGCATTTGCAAGAAGCATTTGCTATATTTGGGAGAAAGTAGTTTAAAATGGCACAGAGCAAAAAAGTCTCTCACCAGCTCTCCAGCTTCCTATCGAAGATCCCAGGGCCAGTTTTGGTTGAAAGCCCCCGAGCTAGCCACCTGGGCAAGCAGCATGTCAGAGCTGCGGAAACATTACGTTTTGTCATCCTCTCAACATTTTGCAGAAGAAATAATATTCACTGAGCCACCTGGGGTGTGCAGGAGGCGGACAAAGTGTCAGATTGAACAGGAAAAACATTTCCAAATACGTTATCTGGCTAACACAGAAAGCCATTACAAGACCTACTATTCAGAGGGGAAAAACAGATGATTAAAAATCTGTAGTCATCTTAACAAGTCCCATGAGTTTTAACAAGGGAAGGTCAGTGTTATTAGCCAACCTGCCCAGCCCAGCCATGCTGAGAGGTCCAGAGCTAATTTTGTTTTACAGGTTACTGCTCTTCTGGAGGGGAGCCTGTTCTGAAGAGCTCCCAGGCATCCCTTCTGGGACCAGCCCTGTGACCCTCAAGTTCAGCAAATGGCACCTCTGCACAGTCGGAGCTGGGTACATCCATGGTGTGAAAAGAGCATCTTTTTGAATGGCTCTGGTGCCCCCTCTCCTCTGGAAGAGACGTGCTCAGAACTAGCATGGCTGCGTTTGCAAACTGAAGTCACCCAAAAAGCCCAGCCAAACTTTTCTCCAGCCTCTTCCACATCAGCACAGTTGGCTTCATCCAGCTTTGCTGGCCACCCACAGGATAACGCCAGGCTTACTAATCACAAGTGTTTCCTGATGCTCCTGTCTGGGGGTAAATCACTGTGCTTTTGGCCTTTGGTATCCAGAGGTAGGAACTTCCCCGGGCAGCTGCTTAGGACGGGTCCTAGCACAGCTCATCGTGCATCTTGGTCAACCCAGGACTACAACAGTGATGGAGGAAACAACGGGTGAAGAGAGATGGTCACCAGCCTCGCAACCATCACGGCTGCCATGTGATAGAGGGTAGTGTTCCATTTTCCTGTCAGGTAGCAATTTGCTGCTTGGCAGAACTCATCACTACAGCAATTCAACCAGGAGGTGACAGCGGGTGGAAGCTGTTCAGCGAGAAGTGGTCCATGCTCCGCTCATCACTGGTGAGGGCAGGATGTCTCTGCACGGGAGGCCTTTCATGGGGAACAGCAGTAACCTCATCACCCACCCCACAGTCCAGGGTGGGAGATGCGGCTGGGAACAAGGAGGATTCAGGCTTCACTGATGTTAATGTCACGGGGTTTAAGCTGTTCTTAGCCAATTCTGACACTTGGGGATAGTAACTTTTCTCCAGGGATATCAGGGACTCCCTCCTGGACCCCACAAGGAGAGAAGAAAACCACTGGTCATCTGTGTAGAATGGGGGGGTCTTAACCTAGGACCAGAGAAAGGGGTTTGTTTAGCATAAATATCACTACTTCACCTGAAACCACTTTTTTCTTGCTAACATTTATATTCACGGTACAAAATCAACTTCCTGGACAGGCCTGAGTCCCAGTTTCTTGTGCAGCTGAGGGTAGTGCCCTGGGTGGTACCTGTGCTCCCTGGGAGGACAGAGGGGATCCTGATGGGTTTGACTTGTCTATAGGAATATCTTGAAGCTGATTACATAGAATCACAGAATGGTTTGGGGTGGAAGGGACCTTAAAGACCATCCAGTTCCAACCCCCCTGCCATGGGCAGGGACACCTTCCACTAGACCAGGTTGCTCAAAGCCTCGTCCAGCCTGGCCTTGAACACTTCCAGGGATGGGGTATCCACAGCTTCTCCGGGCAACCTGTTCCAGTGCCTCACCACCCTCTCCAGGAAGAACTTCTTCCTGATATCCAATCTAAACCTCCCCACTTTCAGTTTAAACTTGTTACCCCTTTTCTTGTCACTCCTACACTTGCACACACTTACTTCAGAAGAGTCCCCTAGGGAGAAAGTTTCACTTTTTAGCACCCACATTGGTTCCTATCTGCTCACATGATTATTATTTTAATTGATACAACACCTAGATTTTATTTTAAGCTTATTTTGATTTTTTCCCCCATCATTCTCCAGGTTAAGGAGAGAGGATGGAGTGATGTTGCCATACACTGTCCCCTACAGACTGCTGCTGTGAACAGCCAGGACACCTGTTTGCAAGGCAAGTGGCAAAAGCCACCTCCAGCTCTACCCACCTGCAGACACAACCCAGGAGGTACGTAGAGGGAGGAGACGCCTTCCCTTGCTGATGACAGCCTCACCCCAGCTACAGCCAGATCACCCTGGGGTGCTTAAAATAAAAGGGATGGAGATGGCATGACTCAAGGTATGACGTTTCCAAGCTGGTGGGGAAGAAGGGACCGTGCCTCCCACCAAGGCATGGTACAATGAAGGCATCACGAGTCACCCTGGGGTTTTCACCCCCTAGAAGCAGAGAAAGGTTTCCCCATCCCCAGCCCGATGCACACATACCCACGCCCGCCTCTGACAAGGTCAGAAACACCCACCACGCATGTGCTGGCTCATCACGGAGATGAGTGGCTGAGCTTCCCCTTTTCCTCCCCCCTTGCAAAATCCTACATCAGGAGCCCGCCAGCACGCAGGGGTTGAGCAATGCCACGAGTGAGTGACAATGCAGAAGAGAGGCTTCAGCAAAGCATCACCTCGACCCCTGGGCCTTGCCCCAGGGTCCAACACCTCACCGAGTTGTGCCCCACATCAGAGAGGGACAGCAGGGAGATGCTCAAGAGGGATTTGCACTGTGGAGCCTACAGTTTGGCTGCTCCTCTCACTCAAGCCAGGTGGGCACCAAGAGTCCTCCTCACCGCTCCGTGCCCAGCCTGGGACCATGCTGCCTGGAGAGGAGAACCAGGCACCTGCCCTCCCACCTTCTCACCAGTGGCCACCACCAGCACTGGGCAACCAGAGTCATGCAGGGGCCCAGCATCAGCAACAGTGACCTAACTCAGGACACTTCCTGCTCAAGCCTGCAGAAAGGATCTCCAGATCACTGTTGTGTCCCATGAGGAAAGGGATCTGAAGTCTTCTCTCTCCAGGGTCATCATCAAGAGATAAAGCAGCAAGATTCAAAATGGGATGTGGGTTTGCTCAGTAAAATTGATCTCCTGAAGGATCCACACTGCAGTGACCCCAAGGTATTGCCTGTTAGTGATGAACACAAAACCACCTGGCACCTTCAAACGCTAAGGGGTCTCCGTGCCTCGGGCTAGGCAGCCTTGTACATCCCCAGCACACCCACATCAGCAACAGCACGCCCGGGCGGCCCAGCCCCAGGGCTGCGGGGCGGGCTGGATCATCACACGGTCGTTTCATTCCATGATCGCAGGAAATCGCAATCCAGGCTGCGTGCAGAGGGAAGCGTCCGTATCCGGCAGGAGTGCTAACAGAGCTTCCAGGATGCCAGAAAGGCCCTGCAGGCCCTTCCCTCCAGAGGAATAACAGAGCTTCCAGGATGCCAGAAAGACCCTGCAGGGCCACGTTGCAGGGAGCAGCACGAGGAAGGGATGAGCCAGGCACAGCAAAGGGATAAAGCACAACCAGGGTCCCCCCAGGGAGCTTGACCTGGAGACGGGGCTACAAGGCAGGTCAAGGTCCATGCAGCAGCCAAGGCAGGAGATAAGGACATGTCTAATGCAGCTCCAACAGGAACAGGAGGCCTAGGCCTGAGCTTAAGTGATGTCCTGGGCCAAGGGCAGGGGAGGAGTGTGGGCAAGGGTCCCAGGTAAGGTAAAAAAGCCAAAGACAACCCGTACCACATATCTCAACACTGTCTGCGCTCCTCAATTCTCATGGTAAAGCTGCTTTTTATCACAGACTCTCACATATAAGACACCCTTCAAAATAGCCAGAGAGGCCTAATGCTGCCAGCCTGGTCAGGTGAGGTCAACACTTCCGCTTGCTCACACCAATGAGCCTACACCCCCTTGTCTCCAACTGAGCATGCTGTAGCTTGGCACACCAGTAATGCCCAGTCTCCAAAAACATCCTGACTTTCACAGCTCTATGTCTCACCTGTGTTTGCAGAGCTGGGAGCTGTAAGGCCATGAGTATGGGTCTGCAGGTGCAGGCACTGCTAAGGAGAGCTACACTTCTCAGCTGGCTGGCCCTGAATCTCTCCCTGAGTCTCAGAGCTGGGAAAAAGCCAGTTCATGAGCTGTAGCAGCAGGAGCAAAGCGCTGACCCCACCCCCCCCCAAATTTAAGGTAGCATGACCCCAGAACTGCTCCATCAGGTGCAAGGAAAGCATAACAAGAGACATGAAATAAGCACTTCCCTGGTCACTCCTTCACATCTGTCACTGACACCTGAAAAAGTCAGGCAGCCAACGCAACTAAAAGTGAGGGCCCAGCATTCAGCTGACCGAGCTACCGCCAGCCAGGCAAGCAGAAAGACCTGCCAAGCAAAATGGTCTTGGCAGGGCAGCTTCCACTAATGCTCTTAGCCCGTTGCAAAGTAACACAGCCCACAGTGGAAAGTGCTTAAATTAGGTCAGGCTTCTTCGGCCGTTCGCTCCAAGTGTAAAGCATGTAGGGACAAATCACCAAGGCTGACATTCAGCAGCTTGTGAGGATGGGGTAACCTGTGCCACCCATTCGTGCCCTTAGTCACTGGCATTGCAACACGAAAACGCAATACCTTTGAATTCAGGAGCTCACAACGCTCAAACTAATCTTCTCCGGCACAGCTACGCTTTTTCCCACATGCTGTTGAGAGCTGCAGGATAAAGATACAGCTGAAGTGGTGGAAATACAGGGTTAACGGCCATCTGCATCCTCATGTCTTGCCTAGTCTTCTTACTGAGGAAGACCCGTGCAATTACCCATCCAGGCCTCAAGCCAAGGTAAGAGGGAAACACAGACTAACCCACCAAAAGCCAGATGGAGCACCACTGTCTAGTGCTTGTACAGATAGAGTGGAAAACAGGGAATAAGCATGTAGGAATGGAGTAGTTGGAAAAATGCCACGTGAGGGCACCGGAGCAGCTTGGCAGCAGGATTTCCTCAGTCAGCAGGGCTACTGGCCCAACAACACAGCACGCAGACACCCACAGTCACTGACCTGGGACTGGCAAGAGAAATGGGCCATCTTCCTGCACAGCTCTCCGAGGAAACGGGGCCACGACTGTGGGGAAGCAGGGATTCCTAGCAGATCTGAGCATATCCAGGATAGAGATCCTTGTCGACAAGCAACCAGCTCATGCCTCTGGCAATGTGAGCCTAGATCAGGCAAAGAGTAACAGCATCCCACCTCGAGCTGCTTTCTCCAGCCACTCCTGCAGTTCTCTGCATCCCACCCACCATCCTTTCAAAATGGGACCACCAGACCTGGACACAGGACTCCTGGGCTTGAGGATTGACACAAGGCATGACAGAACAGTGGACTCACCCTGGGTGAGATTTAGACCAAAAGGAATACATTCAGTTCAAAACACAGAAAAGCAAAGGCGTAAGAAACGTACTCGTAGGATCATGCAAAACAAGCAGCAACTCCCTTGTTCACCTTGGGGCCTTCACCCACTCCCCAGACTCCTGCTCTTCACCTGGCACCGTCCCCTATCACCTGAAGATGAAACTTCTTTCAAGAGGATCCTGCTCCTTCCTTCCAGTCTTCCCCCAAGAGTAAAAACCAGAACTACCCTCCTGTGCGCAATTCCAAGCTCCAGTCCCACTTGCCTTCTGTTTAGGGAAGCTTCCTTGTCTCTCCTGTTTGGGTTCCAGGACACCACATCACAATACATTGAAAAGCTATGCGTTTTTTCCCAGCTCTGGAGCTACCTGTTCCCAATTTCCTCTGTGATACAAATTCACCACAGCTCAATAGGAAACACCTCAGCCAGTTCTCAGGTGCAGATCCCCTCTGCCTGCCAACTTAACGGTATTTGCCCAGAGCAGACACCATTCAAAACTCCCCCAGTTAACAGGCAGCCAGAGCACAGTTCAGTCTCCTCCCTCCCAAGACACTCCGCACTGACCCTCTCCAGGCTGTAAACAGAAGCTGCCATGGGCTGGGCACACATGCCGAAGCTGTTCCTCCAGCTGCACAGGCCAGAGCTTAAGTTACAAATGAAGTGAGCCACGCTATTGCTTGGGCTGGAAGGAAAGCCCTGGGGCTTCCAGCTCAGAAAACAAACTAGGGATACAACAGGCAGAGCACAGATGCCATTGGATGCAAGGGTTCCCAAAACAGGTCAGAAGCAGTGCAGGAGAGACTAGACTGCTAATTCTCACACAGCACAGCTACATAAACACATACAGCCTCACAGCAGAACAGCCAGGACATGAAATGATTGGTCCCAGCCTTAGCACAAGCTTTAGTTCATCTTCCCAAACCATCAAGCACTGCATACTGCAGTGTTTGCAGCAGCAGGGTGTCTCTTCAGTGAGAACAGCTAAGGACTTCCACCTCCTACACAAAACCAGAGGCCAGGTTAAGAGACAAGGTGGCACCATTTATCTCCCTATGATCAGGGCCCCACATTCCTTCTCACCCTGTACTAGACTAGGTCATAAGTAAAACCAAACCCTCCCTCCAGGACAGCAGAAGCTCAAAGAAAACCACACATCACAGCAATTATTAATTAAGATTTTATGTTTACAGTAGTCACTTAATAGGGATACAAAGTGTTTTGGTTTTTTTTAAAATCAGACTTATAATGTTGGAGTTACTTTATTGGGAAAGCTGTAGGAAGACCAAAACAGCTGCTCTAAAATGTAATTAGAAAGAAGAAAAAGGTGAGATCATACTGTGCTTTAAAGAAAGAGTTGTAGTTTAACTTGCATAGCACAAGCATACCTAAGTCCTTGAGTTAACAGGCATTGATAAAGCCCACCTCAATCTGTGTTACCAATACGTTTTAGGTTTGAGGTGTTTTTTTGAGCAACAGGTTGCTGGTCTCTGTTGGAACCAAGGCAGGCCTATTGGCACTTACTCCACGTCAGCTCATTTTTGTTTAGCCAAGGAACAACGTACACTTTGAAGTCACAAATCTGGTGCTAAGAAGAGAAAGAAAAAAAAAAGCAGTTATCAGATAAAGAGCATAAACTGGTGCCACTGACCATTGTTCTACACTGTTTTACCACTCCCTGGACAAACACAGAACTTATATATACGCTCTCTAGATCTGCACTCTCCAGACAAGTGTTTTGGAACACCACTCCTGTTGGTACCTGCACGGGATGAATCATTTCTCTCAAACGCTAACAGAGAAGCTGAGCAGTCAGCACTTCAGAAGACCACGTTCTCTCCTCTACCCAGTCAGACATAGGAAAAGCTCCCAGGCACAGGTAAGCACATCTGCACAGCTAGTCCCTATGTGCATGTGCCAAGTCACTGTAGCTGTCAGAATGTTACACACAAGTTTCTGGCTGGGTGCTTAATAGATCACTTGTGCGCAGTTACACTCCTCCCACATGCAGGCAGAAAGGGCACATACACAGAGAAGCTAAGCCTACCACTGTGATTAATATCAAGTAATGAAGTACTACAAAAAAACCTAGATTCAGATGAGATCAAGGCACACCCATTTAGTGCACTCATCTAAAAAGCTAAAGCACTCCTTACAAGAGCATTGCTATCAGACAAAACTTCCATATAACAGTTTGGTGGGCAGAGAGAACAGAGGTAAACGGCCTCTCGTGATCACTGCTCAGCCCAAAGCACTATTCACAGTAATACAAGTCCCCCAGGAAAGCATGTCAAGTCAAGCACGTTTACATCACCATGGGAAAAGAGGAGGAGAGAAGGGTATGGGGACTCAGGATGCTGGACTGAACCAGGGCACCCTTAAGCCTGGCAGTTTCCTCTGTCTATCCTTGTGACCCAGACAATGAGCACTTAAGAGGATTGAGGCACACGCATGCCTCCACACACCATAGCCTCAGATCCCCACTTACAAAATAGGCTAAAAGGCTCTGCCTTCTCTGTCACCATCATCTAGCAAGACAAGTTCTGCAAGGGCAGCATCTTGCTAAGTATAAAGGCATGAGGTCTCTCCTTTTGGCTGGAGCAGAAAGGGGACACTGCCCATACCTCTCTGACCTAGACCAGTCAGAAGGAAGGGGTTGGAAAGCCAGGGGCAGGCACGCTGTGCGCCGGAGCCTACCTCAGCCATCTGCAGCTCAGGATGGAAACCACAGCTCTGGGGATCACTTGGTTGCTTGGTGCAAGTTGTCCGGCCAACTTCAACTTTTATCGTGTAATTGATTCCAGCCACAATCTGCAACAAGACAAGCAGAAGCAGCTTTATTCACAGTATGTACAACAGGGCTCTCTGACAAGGGAAGCAGGCAGTTTTCTAGTTACACAATAGAAAACAGACTCCAAAGTACAGAGGGGATCGTGTGTGGCAGCCTCCACAGAAGAGGCGCTTGGCAGCCTTTCAAAAACGGGAAATAACATCCAAGTAAACAAGCCTCAGAGCATAGCTCCCTCAGTAAACAGACATGCGTTAACCCATCAGCAGAGTAAGGAACCACCTTTCTCAGCAACACACACCACCTAAGGGCATGCAGGCTGACAAGACCCAACCTATAAAAAAAAAAGACTTTTATTCGCTTTCTGTGGAAAACACCCAGCCTGAACAGCTCGGCAAGCTGGAGGCTTGCTCCTCCTGCAGCGAAATCCCACAGGCCGCCCTTCCAGCTGCTCCTCCCGCCGGGTG
>NW_010242410.1:22694-25395 GCF_000690775.1 Eurypyga helias | reverse complement strand
TGTGATTCTATGATTCCATGATTCACAGCGCACCCTATCAGACTCCATAGACTCACACGTGTCCAGTTCGTTTAGATATTCCCTAAACTGATCCCTCCACCTAGGTTGTCTTCCTTGCTCCGGATTTTCCCACTGGACTCTGGGACGTGTGGATGCAGAATTCAATCAGCAGATAGCCAGGAAGAAAAGAAGTGAAGGTGGCATCGAGTACCTTGGCTCTTTCTGTGTCCAGCCACCGAGCCCTTGCCCCATATGGCAGTGGGCCCACGTTTGTCACTTCCCCTTTGCTAACAATACACCTACAGAAGCCCTTCTGCTTGCCCTTCACACACCCTGCTAGCTTCCACTGCAGATAGGCTTTGGCTTTCCTAATCCCACCCCTGCACATTTGGACAGTAAGCTGCCTCCAACCTTCACGCCCCCGACCAGTGCCCCCTAGTTTGTACATACCGGGCCCAGCGAAGAGCCTCTCCTCATCAGCTCCTCCACCAGCTACCAATGCTCTCCAGAGGCTCCCTTGACGGCTTGTGCTCTGCTGCGTCGCCATTCCAGGAGATTCCAGGGTGGTTCGAGTCTCCCTGCGAGACCACGGCCTGCAAGCATAAGCCTTCTTCCAACTGCCTGAGGAACATGACATGACCAGGTGTGCTGCAGTACCCACCACAGCTTTGCCCACCTTGGTTTTTCTTGGCTAATCACCGGTCCTCAGGTGAAACTTCCCTCCTCGCTGCCCCAGCCTGTGCTTCCTGAAGAGCCTGTCTCCATCCACCGCAGCACTCCAGCAGCGTAAGCTACCCCACTACATCTCTGCGATCCCAGTGACGTCACCGCCCTGCAACTGCACACAGGCCGTGAAGTCCTTCCCCAATAAGCCAAGAATTGTCTTAAAGTCCGTTATAATTAGCATCTTTAAAATAACCCAGAAATACTGCTGCCCAAAAGAATAACCACATACACAAAAATACCCCTTCAACAACAACAGAGGAACGGAAGAAACAATCCTGTGTGTTTTATTGGAATTGAGCCTCAGTCCCACTACAATTGGCTAAATATTACTTTTTTCAATTTTTTATTTTACTAAAATTCACCATATAACAAGCTGATCAGTCAGTTAGCTATAAATACAAAACCAGTTCACAAAAATCCAAAAATAAGAAAGAAAAACGAAAAAGCAGACTGTTTCAGACACACAACTTCGTATTTATAGCCCCGTGCACTCAAGATCATACAAACAGTTTTGTTTTCTGTCCTATAACTGCTTTCTGCACAAGGATCCAACATAAAGGTTGTTCTTGGGCTTATAAATCACAATAGGCAAAGACACATGTGACTGACAAGACACAGGTCTCTTACTCTTCTTCATGGTAAGAACACGGTCTTCCTTTGGAGGAGGCACATGCACAGGTTTCCAGGGAATGGGATTACAATACGCTGGAGCTGGATACAAATTTCCACGAGCACACCCTAAAACATTTAGAAAATACACATAACTGACAAAGAATATTTACACTGCAAGTGTTACAAAGCAAATAGTTTTAATAATCACCCAGCCTAACAAAAGATACAACATTGCCTTTGGGGGAAGACAGCACAGGCACATCACAATTCAAAGTAATAAATCTTCCATCCTTTTGTTTTTTTTTTTTGTGTTTTGTTGTTTTTTTGTTTGTTTGTTTACCAATAACTAACAATTCTTCATCTCTATGTTAAAAAAATAACCATGTGGAATGCTGTGTAAGACTGAGAACACTCACTCCTTTGTAAATTCAAGAGCTGTAGATGTCTACAAATGGGCTACTTTGCTTTATTCCAAAACATTTATAATAACAGCTTCTTGTCACCACCTATGCAAAATTCACATATTTTTCCACCTTTGCTTAACTGCTATTCTTCACTTTACTGAGAAAAACATTACCCACATATACATTCTTAATCTGCAATTAATAACCCGGGGCCCACAAAGCAGTGTCAGAAAACCTAAAATGCAACAGAAGGAAGATGTTGTCCTATCAGTCACTTGTCTGCCGTGACATTTCAGCGCATACATCACGGGGCTGGGTAAAACACAGTCTGTAAGACATTCTATTGCATGAACACAGCTGAGCATAGTGTTATTTTTTAAAAAATCACTTAAACAAGTGTGATTGCAGCTTTCGGGAGGAAATGAAGGTCCAAAACAAAACATGGAGTGTATCACCATCTACAAACAGATGCAAACAAAAGAGCAAAGGCTGTTCACCTGCTTTATACGTTTTCTTAAACATTCAGAGCCTGGAACTCAGGTCCTAAAATATTTTCTGTTGCAAATTCCAATAATAACAATGATTTTAACTCTATTAAAAAAGACAAAAGTGTATATATATATTTTTTTTTTTAAAAAAGAAAATTTAATCAAGCACTCAAACATAAAGTGGTATTTCTTACTGCTATTCTGCTTCTGTACTGTGTGGGATGAAAAAAAAAGACAAAAATAAAGCATCACCAAACGCCACTCTATTGACAGGATTCTCTTTAACACTTCCCTTCCAAAGGAGAAAGGAATAGGATTACAAAAGCCAAGAAGCTGAGCTGCAGGTGCATGCCCGAAGGAGGCTGTGACCCCTTGGGCAGCCCGCGCTGGAGCAGGCTCCTGGCAGGAGCTGTGACCCTGTGAATAGAGGAGCCCAGGCTGGAGCAGGTTTGCTGGCAGGACTTGTGACCC
>NW_010242410.1:0-22561 GCF_000690775.1 Eurypyga helias | reverse complement strand
GCCCCGGGGCTGGAGCAGGGCAGAGTGGGAGGATCCTCCCATGAGGAGGAAGGAGCAGCAGCGACAACGTGCGATGGACTGACCCAAACCCCCATTCCCTGTCCCCCTGTGCTGGTGGGGGGGAGGAGGTAGAGAAATGGAGAGCAAAGCTGAGCCCAGGGAGAAGGTTTTTAAGATCTGGTTTTATCTCTCATTATCCTACTTTGATCTCATTGGTAGCAAATTAAATTGATTTTTCTTCCCCAAGTTCAGCCTGGTTTGCCCATGACCATACTGGGTGAGTGATCCCTCCCTGGCCTTGTCTGCACCCACAAACCTTTGCTATACTCTCTCTCCTGTCCAGCTGAGGAGGGGCAACACAGAGCAGCCCTGGTGAACACCCAGCCTCCAGCCAGGGTCAGCCCACCACGACAGGCTTCATTTGGCATTATAAGATTAGAGGGAAGAAATCCCAAACCTAAGCCACTGCACACATGTAGTAGAAATACAAACCTGCAGAATTCCCATGCGGGAAGCCATAACCATTTAAAACAGGGCGTGGTTTATTTCTAGAATTATGGAGCCATTCCTTAAAGATCTTCTCTGATCTTGCTTTCTTCTCCTGTAACTCAGCTTCCCTTTCTTTTTCTTTCTCCTAAAAATGAAAAAAACCAAGATACTTATCAACAAAGCCCTGTACAATATGCACAGAACGGTACACGAACCTTCTGCGGATTCCCAGACTGCTGAATGTATCTCAAATATGTTTTCAAATAAAAATACACCTTCCTGATAATAGAAAAGTTGCATTTTTAATCTTTAAGTCTGGAGGGTAAAAAAAAATATCAACCTTCACATTAAACCTGTGTTTCTCTGAGAAAAAGCTCTCAGAAACCTTTTGGAAGACATGTAGAGCATATTTTGAACAGAACAGGCAGATGACCAGGGCCTACTGTGTTGCAGTTAGCCTAAAGAGGCATCCGGGACAGCCATCCACACTTCCCACAGATCCATATTCGTACAACCCTATGCCAGCAGGCTTGGGGAACCATTAACCAGAAGTAAGAGTGAAAACAGTATGTTTAGGCATGGCATCTGGAGTTAAACGAAGTTTAACTGGTGGTGTGAACATGGCTTATAAGAACCTCCATAATGAAGACGTGTCCAAAAGAATGTACGTGGTTTAAATCTGTCCGACGACTGTCGCTCTCTTGGGTTTCAAGGGCCTTGTGCTGCTCTCAGCAGAGCCACAGATCAAGAGGAGTAAGCTGGAAACCAACACCACCAGTACAGAATATTTAAGCGTGTTTTAAGTATATGGGAAATTTTGAAAGACTGCAAAATTAAGGTCATTAAGGCCCGAAAATTGATCTGATACAGTTTATGGTATTTTCAAGTGAATCCAAAGAAATTATTGTATGTACTTGTGAAATACCTACAAATGTGTCCTGCACTTTAAGAACAACTGTGGTAACTGCAGGGGAAATACAGATAAATTCTTCTCACCACAATCTTCCCCCACACTTGGATACAACAGAAACGCAGGACACCTATAATATTACACACTCTACTGAAAAAACATACCGTAACGTTAATTAAATTAAAATACAACCAATCAACCTCACAGATAAGACAACAGGTCACACACTTCACAGTTTTCTGGCACAATCATCACCGATATGTGATATTTCAGATGATTCCTGCAAGCGTAGCCTCGTTACAGCATTTGTTCCAGTGAACTTAGAGGACCTCAAAGCCTGTGCTTTTGGAAGCTTACAGCAAGTAAGAGGTCTTCTGGAGCTCACTATAAAAACACAGAGGTGATTAATTAATAAGAAATAACATTAAAATCAGAACTGCTAGCATCAGATTGGTACAGACATGAACAAAAAAAAAGCTTTTAATTAGAAATATGTGCAAGTATAATAATAATGGTGGTGCTGGGAGAAGAATGTGCATAATGCTGCCTATTTTCTGTCTGGGTCAGCCTGCAATGGACTGAGCGTTGAAGGTACACTGTGCGGTTTGTATTTCCCTCCCGTACCGTGTCGCAACTGCAGTGGGTTTGCAAAGGCTATTAGCAAAAACGCCCTGATAGGCATCTTGCTTTGCTGACCAGACCTCCGTGTATTTAATCCACTAACATAAACGCACAACCTCTCTAAGTCTTTTTCATGTACAACACTGCCATTTGATAAATTCTAATCAATTTAATCAACCAATATATTTATAAGTTATAGATGAGGTAGCCCCATCCAAATAAATGATTAGTTGATGAATACCTTCTCTTTCTTCTTCTTTTCTGCCTCTTCAGCTCTCTTCTTTTTCAACCATTCTTTATACTTTTCTTCGGCCTTTTCTTGCAACTGCATTTTTTCTAGTTCCCTTGTGGCTTTTTCTGCCATTTCTTTGCTCAGCTTTCGTTCTCTTTCCTTCCTTTCCTAAACGAAACAGATCAAAGTAACAGAATAAAAACTTTTAAGTTTATTTCAATGGGAAATTCTTTTGAGGAATACAGTTAATTTTATTACATAACTACAAGTAAGATTATGATAACCCTGAAAAAAAAAAATCATATCCATCACAAGTTCTTTGAAAACATAACCTATTCATCCCTAGGTTCCAGATAAAATAGTTCAAAACATATAAACTTGTCACAAAACATGATAAAAAATTTACCTTCAGGACTCCCTCTGCTATTCTGTTTACTCCTCTGTTTTATTTACTCAGATATTTTTTAAAACACTTCAGACACTGTTCAATATTCCTGGGAAAGAAACGTGTTGAACGTTGACAACGGAGTTTTACTTTCCAGTGAATCCAGAGGAAAGTACAGCTCCAAATGGAAGTCAGGCAAGGTGCCCCCTTCTAAGAGTCACCGAGATACGTGGCTTTTCAGCACACTGAAGTGTAAATTGATACAAAAAAAGGAAGTTAACGTGAAAATCCAGTTCATGGTTTGCGGTATTTCATACATTTTTTACATTCTTTAGTCCATATGCACCCAGACTTCTACAAACGGATCTGCATATTACTCCTCCTCAAACGATCAAAGGGAAAATGAGAAAACACATTCTATGGTGGGCAAAAGAATGGTGACAGTGTGAAGTGAAATCGCTACCTGTATAATCTGGAAGATACAATACACAGAGGTGTCATCCACTACATCTTTCAGTGTGTGCATATCCACACAACTGTGTTTCAGGGACCATTCTCTAAGCGAACGAGCACATCTTGATGGCCTTTTCTTGACCTGCAGATGGAGGGACTTTCATTTGAAGACTAGCAATAACTCTCACTTCCTTTCCCTGTAACCTTTATGAAATGCGTGGGATTCTACTTATTCAGCACTACTACTGCGTAGCTTGCTTAGCTCGGAAGGGCCGGCAGACACGCCAAGGCAAAACTCTTCACCAGACAAGCTGCACACATGACTTGGGGGAGAGGCACAAGACTTGAGAGCCAACAGTTTCCACCTCACAGAAAAGTACTGCTCAGTAAAAATGCTGTGCTTTTAAGAAATCTTTTCCTTGCATGCTCCCCTAAATACTCCTCTTGAACAAAGGGGAGGTGTACTTTATTATGCTGACTCAGAATTATTATAGTTGGCAGCGTGGATGCCAAAGCCTGGAACTACAACTGCAAAGTATGATAAATCAGTGGAAAAGAGGAAATACACATTTACAAGAAGAACAGGAATATACTTCCCTTCCCATTTTACCTCTTATAAGCACAAAAAAGGCAGAAAGCTAGAGCCCTGCCCTGCTCCCCCCACGGGCCCCTCCCCCACCTTTTTTTCCCAGATTCATTGCACTTCTGGAAAATCCAATTATGCATAATGAAGCAGAAGCCATAATACTGGAGCTGGGACCAGCACAACTCTCTCAGTGTGGCCTAAAGAGGATGACTGCTGGTTCAATCCTTGTACTGCATACCAAAACTTATCAGTAACCCGGTAAAGTAGCACCATACAGAGTAAAAACTTTAGTTTATATTGCCCTGCAAAACACAAATTCATTTCTGCCCTTTATTGGATTAGAAGACGAGGCGCAAAAACATGGCCAATAAAGAGAAAATTCATTGCTTTCGGGTTAAAATATTTGCTGCTTTTTCTAAGACGACACTGGATAATAAATGAGTTTGAATCTTTATCCACACTACAGGAATTGTCTCGATAAAGAGATCATGTGAACAATAATCTTAACTTAATCTTGGCATTATTTTTTCCGAGTATGCCATAACGCTGAACTGCAGACTTCTTACCAGAAAAGGCCAGTTGACAGAACCGCTTGAGTCAGTGTGCCCCTCTCTGCGTCTGCCAACACTAGAAACATTACTACAGTCCTAATATCGGAGATAAATTATGCATTAACTCAGCGGGTTTTTCCCCCTTTCACAAGCTGTGCCTTATTAACTGTATTTACCAGAATCTCTGAGGTCGATTCTTCACCTAAACCATGATTATGCTCTCAGTACCACTGTTTTGGTACGAACTTGTCAACTGTTCTTATCTGACAACAGAGTTATTGGTGCACACACTGCACACAATTTCACAAAACAATTAGTTATTATGTTTTATGGGTTTTTTAATTTCACTTCTAATACATTCTAGTGAACATCAACTGAATCTGTTCTGCAGAGTAGAGGAAATGGTCAGATATGAATACACACCAATTTCAATGCATATTCTGGACTGGAAAACTCCAAGAACTACAGAATAACAGAAGTCATTAATACCATTTCACTACATGGTTTGTAAGGCCTGTACCTGGGATAAAATTATAATTTACAACTGAGACCAATGAAAAAAAGAATTTCATTTTGGAAATAAAAAGTTGAGATTCTGAAACGTTTTTCTACCAGTGAAGAACAGAAACAAGATTTTTCTTACCATGAAATAAACGCTTTCATGCTTAAACACACTAACAAGGAAAAATAATCTGTTTTGGCAAGTTATGCAGATCCTAAGTATCACCTGCCTGAAAAACAAGTAACCAACTCTCTTTTAAGCTTTTCCTCCCTCTTTATCTAAAATTCATCTTAATCCCTCTGATTCTGAGCTGTCCCTCTGTCCCTTCATTACCAAATATTCCCCATGTGCACCTCTCAGCAAGCCCTGTTTCGAGGCAATGATACTCTGGGACACATATAAAGCAATCACGTAGATGAGAGATATATGCTAAACCAGCAAGCTACAGCCATTGCTGGAGATGACTTCTTGTTAGCTGGCTCACGCCCATTGTACACGAAATTAAGATACAAAAGTTAGGGTCTTTCAAAGCTACAGTCTTTAGCCAAGGGTCTTATCATATGAAAAGCATGAAAATAAAGATAGGAGAAAACTGAAAAAAATGGGGCCCTTCTATACCCAAGGGAATTGTTCAATAATGGACAAAAATTATAAACAGAAAATAGACTAAAAACCTTTGTGAAGACTGTAATTAAAAGACAAGGAAGCTTCTTAAATCATGGATCTGTCAGCACAACAATTCAGGTGAGTTTAGATACTATCTAGGCTGACCCGAAGTTAAACCAGGTCCTACGTGAACAATGACATGCCATGCACACTAGCATGAAAGCCACAACTATTACTAAGTTTTACTTCCAGGGAGACATCCTTAGGAGAAGGAGAGGCCCTGCAGAACTGCAGACTTTGCAGCTGCCTAGAAATGATCCTGCAGACAATCGGAAACAATTCTCTCCCTTGAACAGCTTTTCGTTCATGAAGTCGGAGTACACTGCATTCCCAGCTGGTTTAATAACCGGTTTCATGGCAAGCTCCTGTCACCCTGGCCTTCCCAGCTTACCCCATCCTCACGACTTCCCCTCATACAAGCATATCAAAAATGCTAGGAGTGTCTATGTACATGCCCTTCGATCCTCCCTTCACTCTTCCTCCACGTATATGGGGGTGGGTAATGATACAATCTGTTTACGCTTGGTGTTGTCAGATTCGGTTTTAAAAATTCTCTTTGATGTTGTGTTCAAAACAGACATGATCTGTTCAGTAAACCACCAGTACATTTACATACACTTTAAAACATCATTACACGTATTAGACAAATTAAGGTATTGATTGTAAAACATCCAACTACTCATTGCAAGAAAGGCTTGTTCTCCCACCACCCCGCCCCAGCACGTTATTACGGAGAAAGGATACCCATCTGGCCTGTGGGTTCGCTGCCCTGGGCTGTGATCCTATCATGGCTCGGAACCTAATGAAGCCTGGGCTAGGTCAGTACTTGGAAATCCCCACCCAAAACAACTCCAGCCATCCCACAAAGCAGTGACGGTGACTCAGGAGGCAGCATCTGTCTCACTGAGTCAGTACCAAACCGAGGTTTCATCCCAACTACTAACTTCTCAAGAGCCACCAGGCCTATGTATACGTGGAGAGTCCTCCAAAGAATTTAAAATTTGAAGAAGCATCTCCCTTTCTCCCTGAAAGAAGGTAGAAATATTAAATCATTTTTTGTGCAGAAAACTGCCCAACTGCCATCGAAACAGAGACACTATGTCCAACCAGAAGATTAATCAAATATGTATTTCTGTATTTTCACATCAACGATTAAATGATCTGCATTTTCTATGCTGAAAGTCACTGAACAGAAACATTTCCGGAAGTTAACGTTGTGGTTTACATTTTTAAGACACTTCTCACAGCAATCCTTTCCCATTTACTGGCCTGGAGAAGGCGACAACATTTTTCTTTCCAAAGATGGTTCTACTTTCACAGCTGTCTGCTCTGACATCTTAGCTACCATACCCTAACATCGTTTTGTACAGACTGATGGCAAAATTATAGGAAAAGTCATAGAATCATAGAATGGTTTGGGTTGGAAGGGACCTTAAAGATCACCTAGTTCCAACCCCCCTGCCATGGGCAGGGACACCTTGCACTAGACCAGGTTGCTCAAAGCCACATCCAACCTGGCCTTGAAGACATCCAGGGATGGGGCATCCACAGCTTCTCTGGGCAACCTGTCCCAGTGCCTCACCCCCCTCTCCGGGAAGAATTTCTTCCTGATATCTAATCTAAACCTCCCTGATTTCAATTTGTACCCATTACCCCTTGTCCTGTCACTACAGGCTCTTGTAAAAAGTCCTCTCCCAGAAGTCCACACTGCCAACATCAGAACGTACATCCCAAATCCCTCATTTATCCTCTTAACAATCCTGAACATCAGTCACACGTAGCAGCCCCGGGAATCAGGGCTGTTTGGCCAACTGTTATTATTATTTCAATTTAGCCCTATTAGACATGAAAAGAACAAGAGGCTAAAAAGGAGATAAGACACTGAGCTGCAGTTGTCTACTGACAGGTAAGTTTGCAACGCTTCAGCGCTCAGGTTCACTCAGGAACGCCGACGCAGACCCTACTGCAGCCCAGTACTGGGGAATTGGAAGGTGGTTACACACAGGGACCCTTCTCTCAAACCGCCTCTCTTTCACGTGGGTACTCAACATATGCAACAAGTAAAACGTCTCAGCGTACCTGGTCCCTGAACACTCTCGGGGTCCTCAGAACGCAGACTTCACGAATGCTGCCGATATACATGAGCACTTGTATTTTAATCATCTGCCACCCTCAATTCCTCCTCCACGAGTCCATCTAAAATGCATTCTAACACTAACCATGAGAGATTAGTTCATTCTACTCGCAGAAATCTAAAGGTAAGTCCGGACACCATTAAGATTCAGGTATAAGCTAAAATCATAACCATGGCATTGGCCATGCAGGACCTCACAGCAAAAGGACTGTTTTGTAAAGTACTCCAGGTCTGGAGGCTGAAAAAACAATATGCAGGGGAAAAAATCCTTAAGAAATTAAGCCCAGAGCCACAAAAAAACAAAAAAAGTTTACATATGTAAAGACAGACTTGGGCCTGTAAACACAAAATTTAAATTCTTAAATCTTTGTTCTGAAGATTGGAAAGTATGCCAAAGATTTAAGCTTCCCTCACAACTACATTTCTTGAAAGGGTTCAGTCTTGAAAAAGGTGAACATTTCAGCATCTCTTTGAAGCGTCAACAAAAGCCAGAGCACATCAGGCTCTGCATAAATCGTCACAGCAACCACTTCTCTGACTCAGAACAACAGTTCAGCTGTTAGATTAACCTAGGACAGGGAAGATCCGGATTTCATTACCTCTCTGCCTGAGGGAATTCAAACTAACATGTCCCACTCTGAGGAGAAGACTCCATCTACCAGGGTGCAGGCTGGGGTGATGGGATACTCCACCCCTTCTGCTCAAGCGGTACCACTCCTCACAAAATAACTAACAACCCATTGCATGAAAGAAAGTTTCAACATGTGTTCTTTATTAACGATGGTGAGATAAAGCATGCATTAAACAAAAGGTCTTCCAAGTAAGAGCTGGGCCCTAAGCAGAGTAAGAACTGGGCCCTAAGTGGAGTAAGAGCTGGGCCCTAAGTGGAGTAAGAGCTGGGCCCTAAGTGGAGTAAGAGCTGGGCCCTAAGTGGAGTAAGAGCTGGGCCCTAAGTGGAGTAAGAGCTGGGCCCTAAGTGGAGTAAGAGCTGGGCCCTAAGTGGAGTAAGAGCTGGGCCCTAAGTGGAGTAAGAGCTGGGCCCTAAGTGGAGTAAGAGCTGGGCCCTAGCAGGGCCCTAGGTCTCCCTCTGGAAGGGAGGAATCATGCAGCACATCAAGAAAGGGAAGTCTTGGTGAACTTTTTCATTCACTATTATATAGTGTGTTGGTTCCAGGCTTTCATATTTCTTACCGCTTCTTCCTTCTTATAGACTACCAGCCAATAACGAAGTAAATTATAAAAACAAAATTTTCAGTGCAAAACATTAAAACAGAATTTTCCCATCCAGTACCTGGTTTACATTAAGTATATATTTTTCATTAGGTAATGGGGACTTACTGAAAGAAAAAAATAAATGAAGTTGAACATTAAAGTTTTATGATTAATGCCTGCTTTGCTTATATTTAAGAAAAAATAAAAAGTAATGCCTTATTCCCTATTCAACAATACCGAAAGTATTTGAAATGCTACAGTCAAATTAACAGTGGTATTAGAATAATTAGTTTTTCCTGCAAAATGTGTAATTTCACCACTTGTGCTCTTACAGCTTTGCTAGACACCACATTAATATAGCACAGAGTATTTTACGCAAGGTAAAGACTAAAGACTAGGACGTTAACAACATGAGCTTCAGAATTACAGTTCTTTTGGGATGCAAGCATTCTGCTTTTGAGATTTCAGTCATTGTTGCAAATACACATATTACATACATGCACTGAGTTTTGGCTGGGATGCAGTTAATTTTCTTCAAAGCAGCTGGTACAGTGCTGGTTTGGCTTTGTGACCAAAACAGCGTTGATAACACAACAGTGCTTCAGGTATTGCTAAGTGGCGCTTACACCACTTCAAGGACTTTCCTGTTTCTCACTCCGCCCCAACAAGGAGTCAGGTGGGGGTGCACAAGAAGTTGAAAAGTGACACAGCTGGGAGAGCTGACCCCAACTGACCAAGGGATATCCCATGCTGTATGACAAAGCTGGGGAAAGAAGGAGGGACAAGGAAGACATTAGAAGTTATGGTTTCTCTTCCCAAATAACTGTCATGGGAGATGAAGACCTGCTTCCCTGGAAAAGGCTAAACACCTCCCTGCCGATGGGAAGCAATGAATCAATTCCTTATTGTGCTTTGCTTGTGCACACAGCTTTTACTTTACCTATTCAACTGTCTAGCTCAGCGCACAAGTTCACCCTTCCAATTCTCTCTCCCATCCCACTAACCCACAACAACACAGGACACAAATATTTCTGTGTACACATACGCATGTACATGATTACTGTAGATACTTCTAAGTTCATTTTCTATTGGCATTTAGGAATGAAGTAGTTTTGCAGTCAATAAAGGTGCATTAAATATGATTGGAAGACACCATATTAAATAGAGGGTGGAGTGCACAGCATCACTGCTAATTTTTTTAATGTTTAATCAAAACGTTAGACCTGACCTTTAATCCTAATATTTTATTTGGCACTATTTCATAAGAGGTTCTGACTGTTACATCAATGTCCTAAAGAATTAAACAGTCACACCAGTTTAGACACTTCACAGTCTATGCATTCAGAATGCATTTCTCAAACCCTTTGGTACTTTGATTCAAAGGCAATTAATCAGTTATTCAGCAATTACACATACCTTACTCAAGTGTTCAATCCCACAGCTGTGGATAGGAATGAAAGAGCCTCCACAACTCCAGATCAAAAGTTCACGCAAGACAGGAAAGTCAAAGAAACTTGCTACTGTCAGCAAGCAGCTTCCTGTTCCATGGCAAAGCATTAGGAAGTCAGTCGTATATACCTGGGGTTCTTCAGATACAGTCTTGTAGGCACAGCTCTCCTGACAGGTGGGCAAGTCCTAAACCCCAATTTCGTTTAGAAGCTATAAAGGCTGGCTCCTTGCTCACATGAAAAACATTTCATGTAAGACTACGTAAAGGTCCACTGCCAAAACCATCTTCAGTTCTTCAGAGAAATGCCAGTAAGAGGACATAGAAGAAGGAAGAAAGGGACTGTGGGAAGACAGAAGTTTTATAAACCGAATAAGAGTTTATAAAATAGAAGTTCTCCATACTTCACCTCATTCCTGGGAGATGAGGTTCTACGGGTAAAGTTTTCTTCCTGGAAGAAGGCTGCATGTCGTGAATTGATTAACTCAAGGACAAATGAGAACAAAAACCCAAACTGGCTTCAGACAGCAGCTTACATATTTTCCAAAGCAGAAAAGCAGCTTTTCTCTAGCATCTCCAGAAACTTCCACTGAGCAGAACACAGTAAGTTATCAGGCAGTAGAACCAGTGCCTGGGAACATTGTGAAGGAACCTGGAATTGAATCATACTGGACAAATTTTGAACACTGGTGGTTTTCAAAGGAAACGCTACAGAAGACGTACGACTGAACATCAGCTCTGAACATCTATGACCTCACCCAACACCTTTTTTATTGGCATATTTTATACCCAGCCAGAGTTTTTTCATCACATATTAATCCATCAGAGTTTAGATGAGAGAGGAAAATCCTTGGAAGGAACCAGAAACAGGATTCCCAAATATTTTGAAGATGTTAAGCAGTATGTTCTGTCTTCCTCCTAAAACTGTCATTTACCCAAGCCTGTACACAGCCTAGGTGTCACCTACAGCCAGCTAAGCCCAACAGCCACCAAACTTTTACCTGTTAAGGCAAGAACACATTTGACAAGAAACAGGTCACGAAGACGCCACTGTGGAGAGGAGATTTTCAGAATGTATCACACCTGTAGGTCCCCTGATCCAAATAATTCCAAGATACAGCTTGGAGCAGAGGGGGACGTTGGGGTGCGTGTGAGGTGAGGTTGTTTGTTTTTTTAAACTTGCTCAGTGGTGGTGAACAATGACTGAAGTTAACTGGCCATCTTCAAGGCCAGGCTGGATGAGGCTTGGAGAAACCTGGTCTAGTGGAAGGTGTCCCTGCCCATGGCAGGGGGTTGGAACTGGATGGTCTTTAAGGTCCCTTCCAACCCAAACCATTCCGTGATTCTATGATCTGTTTAGTATCTATAGGGAGTCAGTATATAATAATGAAATTACTTCAAAGATATACTTTCTTTTTTAAATTATAAATTCTAGTAATTCTTTACCTCTTGGTTTTATTTCCAATAGAAAACTTAATTACTCTAAAAATGGGTCCTTCCTTGGCCCTTTAAATACTTTATCTTTTCTCTGTCATTAAGACATGAGTGCTGTGTATGGGTTCGGAATGCTTCCACAGACTGTTCAGGTGTGGTGCTTACTTAGCACCCCAGTGTATTAAACTATGGTTACACCAAAGATATCCAAGAAACATTAAAAAAAGGTTCAGCTACAAAATCACTGTAGACAATGTCAGGAGGAGCTACACCAAATGGATTTTCAAAATAAGTCCCATACTGAATATTTTACAGCCTAATGTTCTGGTGAATTTTCAAAGGCTTAATCTAAGCCTTCGTATTTTAAAAGCATGACTTCAGTTCTGACTACTGCGGCCCTTAGGTAGCTCTTGATTTGGAACAGAAGAATCACATTTTCCAAGAACTTGGAAGAATGTGGAGAGTAAGTGAAATGAGGTAATTTTTCCCTAAAGGAAAATTGCCTTTTTCCATGAGGTAGTCAAGAACTCTTACAAGAATATTGATAGTTTTTCAAGAATTTACTGACAAAATAGAAACTAAGAGTGGAAAAACCAGCTTAGTTCTTAATGTCAAAACATAGGCTAGTGACGTCTCTATGGGATCTTTATATATACACATATGGGAGTATAAAAGCAGTGGCTGACTTTAAAAACAGCATCATAAGTAAGAAAAAGTTGATAGAATCAATACAAATTTGAATTAAGAGCCAATACAACTAAATAATACTTACCACATCCCAGCTTAAAACTAGCTCAAGTTCTACATTACTTCCCAAAAATACATCTTTGTAATTTGTATAATAAAATTTATTCTTGGCATTATAAATTTCAAATTCTGAACAGAACTACACCACTTCAATCCAAAATAAATGATGCATATATAGGTTAATTTCACCGTTCAACTTTACTCCTCTACGTAAAGTTAACAGATTTACCCACCTGTGGTTAGAGTAGCTTTAAAAACAAAAAAGAAAAAGGGTCAAACAGAACAAACCCCACAAAGTGCCCGAATGAACAGACACGGAGCAAAAAAGTTTTCCCAAGCATTAATTCCAATCCTGGTAGTCGCCTACAGAGAACTCCTTACCAAACTGGTGTCTAAACACAGACATTAGCCATAAGCAAACATTTTGACATTCCAGAAAGATTCAGACTGACTCCACTGGCTTTAGAGATCCCTGTCCAGTTCTGCACACCACTCAGATCAAGGCTACTTTAATAATGAAAACACGACACTGAACACCAACTTTGCTTGCTTGGCATTTATGCCCACCTCATATTCATCAATAAATCTAACAGTAACTCGGAAATAAAAGGTTCAGTTGCACACAAAATCATGTTGGGTTCAAGCAAATTTTCTTCTGAAATCAGAAGCAGGTTTGGAGATATTTTAGAATTAAAATACTTTGACTGATATTCCTGTGACTTGTTAAAGAACAGAGCTCTATTACATCTAAAACAAAGCAAGTCCAACAGACAATTTACTGTTTGCCCACAAATGGCTCTAGCTTAGGAAAGAAAGACAGACTAATTTTGTCCAGCAGAGATCTAGTATCGTCCTGAAAATTGTAATGGCAATAGCAGAACCAGGCCAGTGCCTGACAGGTCATTTTATTAAGCTTTTAATTCCTAGTGAGATGCAAAATTTTGCTAGATTTGCATAAACATGTTGCACAGCTTAGAAAGTTCTTTGATAGCTCATATTTCAATATGTAACTTCTAGTCCATTTACAGCCTATAAAACCACAAAAGCTATTTACATTCAATAATACTAAATGGTTATGATTTCCTTTATTTTCAAAAATGGTTTATGCAAAATGAATGGAAGCACAGAAAAACTTCACAGCATATAGTTTTAAATATATATTAAACCATAAAAAAATAAAACTGCCAGTGAACAAAAATAGTGCTCAAGCTTTGCTAAAGGACTATACTTAACAGTCAGAGCATCACAACTGACATTGTTACGCAACAGAATGCAAGAAAACTGGCTTGGCATACACAAAACCTGCAGAATTCTTTCATGGACATACAACCACTCTACTGCTGACATGCATCTCTCAGTTCGAGTTAGGAAGATTTTTTTCAGCAGTGTCTCCTGGTGCTGCGTGCTCAAGATGAAGGAAAAAAGGTTTATGTATGCTCAATCATTCCTTATTTCCTTCATCAGCGCAGTATTCAGCAATGGATACAGGCTGGTGATCACCGAGGTAACACCGCCGACTGTACTGCCTCCTGTCAAGCAAAGCATTTCCTGCTGTCTACACGCAGGGGCTCAGAATCAGCATCTGGACATGCAAAAGGTGAGTGCTTAAGGCGTATTTCAGTGAAGAACACTATGAGTTTTGCCTCAAGGAGCAGGTTTTGATGCTTCTAGGAGGAAACAAAGTGAGCTTGCCCAAATGCATGCTCCCCAAGAAAATCACAGCTCATGAACCTAACCTTAAACTTCATGTGAAACCTTCACGCCATTTTATACACCACCTGAGTCACTGGACTAACATATTTATCCCTCAGTCGGTGTCCAGATCCACAGGAGGACACGTGGAGTGAAGTGAAAAGGTCTATGCAACACAAGTGTTAGTATCCTGAAGACAGCTAAGCTTTTAAGTTCAGTTTGTTCTTGATTTGAGTGTGGTTTACAGAAAAGACTAGCCAATGAATCATCTGATTTAAACGAAAATCAGATTACTTTTGGTAAAAGCTTGGGACATGGCCTAAGGATGACCTTATCCTTCCAAAATATAATACGATAAAGTCCAGACACAAATATGCTTTTTCCTCTGTCCTCTGGGCTGATGGGATTACCATAAAAAGACCTCCTGTTCCCACTGACAACAGAAGTTGTTAATCAGTAAATCCACAAAGATCCTCCAAGGAGGACCCAAATAGTTCAGAGAAGATGACGGCAAAGGAGTAGGGGGAGAGGGGTAGAGAATGAGAACTTTCACTGTTTTGAACAGTGAACAATTTTAACAGCCAACCCAAACTCCTTCAAGCCAATAAATAGTTACAGACACCTATAATTTAATTTGCATTTTAGAAGAGGAAAATAGCATTGTTTGTGCTGAATAATAAATCTTTTACGCTTTGCTGTGTGTTTTAATAAGGAAGGATCCCTTCTACATCACAATAAATGCTTGGAGCGGGATTGGTTTTGGGGTAGGTTTATGCCAATCATCCAGTCGGCACGGAGATGAAGAGTAAAAAGGTTAGATGCAAACACAGGTTATTCTATTGGTTCTAGACCGAATCTGAAGCAGGGCTTCTGAAATGGTGAAGACAAACGTCTGAGGTCTGGCCATCTAGCCCAGCTAGTGCTACTGGGATATTTTTCATCAATTTTCATCTGATTTTATTCAGACAATAAGCAACTGGTATTGCTACAGACCATAATACAATGAATGCATACGCCCACAAACTACCAGGGGCTGAACAAGGCCAAGCCTCCCAGACATACCCATTTTTGCCACCCAATACACATGCTCGCTTTGTGTCACACAGAGCTGCACAGTGTCCCACTGATGTCAGGATTCTGTCTCTGCTTCTGACCCTGGACTTCGGCATCCCTCTCAAGAGAACTTAAAACATTTTTTTGATCCCACTCAGAAACTGCTTTTTGGATAAAGGATTTCCCAATTGCTAACTGTGGTCTACTGAGAATTTCCTGAATCGGGCCTCACACCTCAATTATCCCTCTAAACTCTACCATACTATTTGCCTGTCCACAATGGTACTTAACTAAATCCTGCTTTTGGCTCTGCTTGGTGTACAAGACACTGCAGACAGCTAAGATGTACAAAATGCTTGGGCACTGAACCTAGGAAGTCAGAAAAAGTAGGGTCTGCTGAAGCCCAGAACCCCAGCTATAACTAGCAGAGGGCAACTGCACAAGAGGTAGGCCAATTGGCAGTTATCTGAGCGCTCAGCAAACACATCTCTTTATGCCTTATGGGAAAAACCAAAAAAGGAAATCAGTCTTGGAGAAATGTTTAATTGTGTTGGCGTGGTTTTTCAACTTTCAGTCAAAACAGCCATTCTTTCAGCAAACTAAAACCACAGTTGTCCAAACACTCTAAGTAAATTTACACAGGTTAACTTAAGCATGGTATGTCCTACGATATTTGCAGCCAAAGCAGTATTTACCTCTTCTCTCTTTTTTTGCACCCATTCCTTATGCTTCTCTTCAGCTATCCTTTTCCTCCTTTCACATTCTTGCTCTTGCTTCATCTTCTCAAGCTGCATATTAATTTCCTAATTAAAGAAAAAGTGGACAACTTAAATCCCTGGTGACCACCTACACCAACACAATACTGGAAATCACGCTGCAGTTAAAACAATGTAAGCTTTAGATTTTGAAATTTTTCCTTCATTAAGATTTTGGAAAAGACAGATGACAGTCAACACAGAAATACTATGAAATACCATCAATGGAAATGTATCATTTTTAGAATATGAACTGGAAATACATATTTTAATTAGTCTTTGGAAACAAGTCAACATAAGAAATCCCTCCTCATCTTATTCTAGTGCCCTTTCAGTCAGTGGAATCTTAATGTGCAGCAGTACTTCTCTACAACACTGAAAATTCACCCAGTGTTCGGCTCTGCATGCAGAAGGCAGCAAAAGTGAAGTGAAACATTATTCACCTGTGATTTTTAGTACCAGTAAGAACCTCAGGGCTTAACCCAAAGCTTATTGAAGACAAAATTTTGAAGATTTTTATCAAACCTTGAAACAGGAGCTTCATTTGGAAGATGAGAAAAGAAATTCCAAAGTATTTTATCTTTATAGGACATAGAGTACATATGCAATCATTTATATCTCCCCAAGGAAATGAACTGATAGAAAAAGACATAAGGTGGAAATTCGTGCTTCTCTAACAGTGGCATTAGCAGAGTGCTATTTTTCAATGAAAAATCTTACATTCAAAGAGAGTTGGAGTTACCTCTGTTAAACTGATTTTATGGTTCCTACACTGCAAACGGTTTCAGAGAGAACCCCTTCTTACGACAGTGAGTTTCAATTTAGTCAGACACGAAGGAAAAGCAGAAGCCTACGAAGAGCTCAAAGGAAGCACGATACAGACACAGTTTGGGAATACAGCTGCCGTACCGAGGCAAAGCACAGTGCCATCACCTTTTGCAGAAAGCAGGATCCCTCCAACACAGACATCTCAGGACTCAAGGAGGTGATGGCACTGTGAGTACCTTAGAAGTCCTCATCCGCTACCCACTCCCAACGTTCTGACGTTCAGTGCTGCCGTCAGCAAAAGATCTGGGACTTCACAGTTGTTTCTTAGGATATCAGTTTAGAATACTTTTTATATGCAAATGTGGTAATACACTTTTATATCACAATCACATACTTTGTTCTCTTCTGGCATCTTACAGAAAGGTTGATCGTGTTTTTTCCACTGATAGACGCTGAGCTGCCTACATTGCAGCTTAGCATCTGATGCCTTCAAAATCTTACAAATCACAAATAAAACATTTACCTATTCCACAGATTCCTACACGGCTTTAAGTAATGCTTGTCCTATGACTGCTCTTAATATATATTTAAAGGCAACATTGCCTAGATTAAATTTAGTAGTGTATAAATGCTACTGTGTGATACACAAGAATTAACTCCTCTGGCTCCTCCTCGAGACCACATGAGAAGTCCATACACAACCCACATTTTATACATGACACCAGAAATTACTTTGGACCATTTTTTGTACTTAAAAATCAAAATAGGGAGAGACAATTACCAAACTGGAATCTAAAGGGGATGTCATGAAACGTGTGGTGAATATTAAACGTGTCAGAACACATTCCTCGAGTTTAACAAACTATTTTGGTGTTATGCTGACCTCTAAAAGACTGTCCCAGAACCTTCCAGCAGTGGATGTTTTACAAACAGCATGAGGTAACCCACATAAACCAGCTGTATGTTATATTCACTTTGAGATGAAGTGAATCACAGAAAGGTTAGGACATTCCTCAAGGTCAAACAGTAAATCAGTAACTTGAGTGAAAAATGATCTAACTTTGATGTGATTGTTCTAACCACTACCCAATACTTCCAACTTGATTTTAAACAACAGTATCATTTAATCAACAGCAACTACAAACATATTAATCAGGAAGAGATATAGCGCTCTCACTTAGCCCTCCCCCAGCCCCAGTATTCGAGAACTGTTCGTTTGCAAGGGGGCAAAAGATGGAAGAAGGCGAAAAAAAAAACCGCTGGGTCAGGGAAACCTATTATGGGAAAGGACACCAAACAGTTTCATAATTAAACACTAAGTGGGTAACAACACTGTGCCTCATATCTAGCCAAGGAGCTTGGCATGCTTACACCCAGCATACGCCCTGTCGTGTTTTACTACCTACAAGCAGGTATATGTACCCATGATGAAAATCAAGGTACCAATTACATAAACGTTTTAATCCTTTAAACCCAAACCACTGCCTGACAGTTGGAGAAGCAAAATCTTACACAGCACCACTTCAGTGAAGCAAAACGTTTAGCAAGAGAATGCACGTAGCGTGAATCACGCAAGCATTGTTGCACACAAACACTGTGGAGGCCCAAGAGACTAAAAAATGATGGACAAAACTACTTGTGTTCCCACAACCAGAAGAAAAAAAACATTCCTGTATTTTGATGCTTGCTGTCTTCTAGTAGACTTAACATCAGGCTCATCAGTCGTACTCACCTCTGCAGCTCTAGCTTGTAAGCGGGCACGTAGTTCCTTCTCTTTGCCAATGAACCATTCTTCCCACGGTGAAAGATTATCTTTCAACGGTGACTCTCTTTCTCCCCTTGCTATTTCCGAGTCTTCAGCCTTCCTGCATTAAAAATGAGAAACATGAATTAGTATTATCTGTAATGTATGTGACTGAAAGGCTGAGCAGTGCTACTGCCCTGAGAAATGACATTTCTTTCATGGTATATTGTGACCAACATGACATCATTTTTCTGCTCGCTTAGTAATCTCTGGGATGGGTAAATGGCATTTGCAGTGTACCTCTGGCCACCCCCCTTACCTTCTACTTCTGAAATTCTCACTTGGGTTTGTGGGTTTTTTCCCGCTCTGTTCCAAACCACAAAAGAGATGCAAGGATTACCTTTTATGAACTAAGCAGAAACTAACACCACAAGCATCAAAACGTCAGCGTCCATCTCGCATACGGAAAGCAAGGGAAATGAGAGATTTAACATTAGCGTCCTGCCCTTGGTCACAGAGACTCTAGGTATCAAGTGGCCTTTAGCAGGAGAAAGGATAACTAATAGTATTTTTTTTATTGTTCAAAAACCTACAGAATTGGATTCATGTTATCAAGGAAACTCAGCATTAAGAATCCATTCACTCCAATAGGTGAAGTTTTCCACCCTAAAAAACTTTGACGGGAAACATACTTAAGAAATACGCCTTGTACACAATACCTGATGATATTATACAAGGCTCTATTAGCCTTTTAATAGGTTACCTTGCATAACTCAGAACTTTGTTTCTCATGAATAATGCAGCAATCCTAGCCCCAGGCCAGAAATATCTTTTATAATATCCTATACATGTACTACCTTGTAAGTAAGACATTATATTGGGCTCAGAGTCAATGGAAATCGAGAACATGCCAATAGATCTAATTTATAAGATTTCTTCTGTCTTACACAGATTTTTTTCTTAACAACAGAACAGTGAAACTAGATTTCCCATTAGTATTCTACATGGACGTATGGGCTCCGGAAATACCTACCTCCATACTTCCCTACAGTGAGTAACTCTGTTTGCTGAACTCAAGCTGCAGAAGAGGCATCCACACAAGAGCATTATGCTAATGCTCTTCAAATAAACCTTTCAAGCATAAGAACTCTGTGTTTTATCAGTATAAAAGTATTACGTGTTCACAAGGAACAGCAATACTCTATTGCAAAACATCCCACCCCTGGAAGTGTTCAAGGCCAGGCTGGATGAGGCTTGGAGCAACCTGGTCTAGTGGAAGGTGTCCCCGCCCATGGCAGGGGGGTTGGAACTGGATGGGCTTCCAACCCAAACTATACTGTGATTCTATGATTTCAGGCTCCAGTGAACTTTAAAACCAATCTCTGTGACACAAAGCATTTGGAGACAGCGTCACTGCTACGGAGTTTCGTCCTACTCCGTTACCCACGTACTCACTAACATGACCATCCACTGGTCAAGCTGTGACATGTCCTGGGCAACTGATTCACACTGAAACTAGCCCGGAAAAGGGTTATTTTTCACCATGCAGAATCAGCCCCCAACCCTCTTCGTACTGTGCTGCCACAGGGATGTGGCACAGAGCCAACGCACGGACATAAACAGCACAGGCCAAGCACTCCCGAGCTCAGCGTCGTCCAACACCTCCTGCTGCCCTCGGGGGCTGTTAGGCGACAGCCTCACGGCAGACGTCCGGCAGAGGCAGTTTGTAAGTACGCACACATAAAAAGGGATGCAACTGAGGAATGCATAACAACACGTTTTGTCAGAAAACAACCCTCTGAAGGTTTATTAAAGATAAGGATAAAAGTGTTATGCATTCAAATTCAGGAAACCAACGCAACTTTGTCCAGACTTGACATTTTGGGCAGGGATACTTCCTCAATACATTCTTCTGCTGGGCATGATTTGCATGATGGTACCTTGTACTAGAAAAATGCTGACAGACCAACCTGAGGGAAAGTACTAGTAGAAGGAGCAAATTAAGAAAAATTAAATTTACTATGTGTTTTCTTGTATCAGTAATTATAAAGTTCAAGATGTCAACTTCTCAAAAAAATAATCACAGTAATACATTTAAAACTTATTGTATACAAGTAAGAAATATCAGAAAATGAAGTTTAAGCAGAGGAAAAAACAAGCTCAAGACAAAGAACTGTCAGAAGAAAGATTTCTCCCCTTCTGCAGTACTGTGTCTGAAGCTCTTTGGTTGTACCGGAGCATGGACTGGAAGCCAATCCTTCCCAGCATGCATCCCAGTCGCTGATCACACCCTCCCTGGCACACCGATGACGTATTTTGAGCCACACAGACCTTGAATTTCATGGGACAGCTTTCTGAAATGCTAGCGTGCCCGCAGCTACGGCCCTCCTCAGTACACTTGAATAACAGACCTCCCCAAGTACCACATTCTCAAGTGCACATTTGTATTTAAATAAGTATCTAAACCAAATGAGATACATTTGGCATTAACACTGAAGTCTGATTAACAGCAAACACTGTGATTATCATTTACCATGTATTCACTGAAGTCATGCCATCCAACAACACTGATCCATAATGAAAGTACGAAAATGCCAAAAACCAATTCACAGGGCCTTGTTTTCAGCTCCTCTCTCCCGCAAATACTGTATTTCCCACGTCACAGACCTGCCTCTGGCTAATTTCTGTGTGGTTTTCAGAGGACAACAACAACAAAAAGGCTCTTGGAGAGAGCATGCGCACAGGCAGGAGGGTAGCGGCTGCGTCACGACTGCTTTTTGTTGTCGCACCTTTGAGATCTCGGCAGCGACACCCGGAAGCGACAGACGAACGCTGGGTAGACACCTCTCACCACGCAGCAGCCGCGTTACTCAGACGCGGCGTCTGCACGAGCGAGGTCTGCCCTGCGCCCGCAGAGCTTAATGAGGTTGTGCCACTCCGGCCCCGACTTCAGCTGCATCGTACGCCTGCAAGGAAAGGCTGCAGCAACAGCCCCAAAAGCTGAGCGCAGTTTCAAGTGGCGTCTCAAGCCGCACAAACCTGCAGTAGTTTGAACCGAGCGCTATGGGAAGGTACGTGAACAGAATTGCTTACTGCAAAGGAGTGAAAGGAGAGGTAACTGAAAACCTGAAACAGGAGGGACCACAACAGGCTCATGTCCTCTTCCCTCCGAAGCTTCTATTTCTGGCTACATTTGAAAACTTTCCCTGGACTTTTAGCACCTTTTTCAATAAATGCTTGTAAGAAAAGTTCAGCATGACCCATACTCCTTCAGTCCAGCTGGGAGGTGTGCACTGCTCTCCACAGGAGTTTGAGACTGGAACCCTGCACTCCCATTTCATCAGGAAGAAATTCTTCCCGGAGAAGGTGGTGAGGCACTGGGACAGGTTGCCCAGAGAAGCTGTGGATGCCCCATCCCTGGATGTCTTCAAGGCCAGGCTGGATGAGGCTTGGAGCAACCTGGTCTAGTGGGAGGTGTCCCTGCCCATGGCAGGGGGGTTGGAACTGGATGGTCTTTAAGGTCCCTTCCTACCCAAACCATTCTGTGATTCTATGAAGCCCGGCTGTTCTTTCCCCACCCCACTGGCACTTTTAGTTCAGTCCTGCCTTGCTCGAACATCCACCATCAATCACTGCACAGATCCATGAAGTTTCCACTGCAAAGGTGGTGCTCAAGCCTCTCGCTGCTCTTCCTCCTTCTATTTCCAAGTTAGGAATAAGGATTATGTATTCTCCTGTCAGGTAGAGGAGGTCCCAAGGGGAAGAAGACATACTGAGTTTGCACATCATTCAAAGGGAATGAAATTAAGCCACAGGAACAAGAACGGTGCCATGTATACACACGGAACAGAGCGTCAATACAGCTGCACACCTGGGCAGCACAGCCCTTCAGTCTGCGAGAACGTTGACACGGCTGACAGGCACGGCCGTACCTTTTTAACCTGCAAAGACCAGGGTTACATAACAGGCCAACAGCTCCCAAATGTTTTACGAACCCATGGACATACTCAGCTGCCCCTAGCAAAGACCCTACGAGCTCCGGAGGTACCGCAAAAAGGCAGCGCGGAGCCCGGAGCGCTTGTCTATGCACACAACCCCGTGTGTATGTGAACCGCTTCCGCCCCAGCGCGGGCCGACGCAGCGGTTACCTATGGCCTGGCCGCTCCTCCTCGCCGCTCGG
>NW_010242409.1:750-1074 GCF_000690775.1 Eurypyga helias | reverse complement strand
GGCTCCCTTCGCCGCGAGACGGGAGCGCTGGGCGGCAGACGCCCAGGCGTTCCCGGCCACGCGCTCTCCTCCGAGTTTCGGAGATGCTCCGTCGCGAGGCGCGGCTCGACGTGGAGCGAATTGCCCCCCCGCCCCCGGGTTGGACCCGGGAGACCCTGTCGCTGAGAGCCGCCTGAATTCCAAACGCAAGCCCTGTCGCAGGACAACCCGCCTTCCTCCTGTGCTGCGCTCGCTGCCTCCTGATACCTCGCCCCGCGCCTGGAACGCTGCGGTGTAAGGGCTCTTGGAGCCGAAGGATGGTGCGATGCTGCGAGAGGGTAAAGC
>NW_010242409.1:0-211 GCF_000690775.1 Eurypyga helias | reverse complement strand
GAGATGGATCTGTGCATTTGTGTCACCTTTTTTTTTGTCTGATCTCAACACTTTCCAGTTAATTAAGCTCCATCACACCCCTGCGAAGGCGGGAGAGAGCAGAGGAACGGTTTCAGCTGATGCCGAGAGGCAGCCAGCACTGGGGTGGAACGCAGCAGCTGTCTAACGGTGCAGAGCAATGTTGTGTGGCAGTTTGGAAAGAATAACTTTG
>NW_010242408.1:3830-7109 GCF_000690775.1 Eurypyga helias | reverse complement strand
TGCCTTGCAAGTTGCCATGGGGCTCATCCCCTGCACCCACTCTGGCCACCCCACTGCCTTTCCTGGGGGAACCCCCTGGTCGGCCCCTCCGCCTGCCCTGCAGCAGGGGGGCTTTGGGCAGCTCGATGGGCTCCCCAACCCTTGCTTCCCCTCTCCTCCCGCTGCCTGCTGCTTCCGGACACTTCCCAGGGGACACCAGGGGTCTCGCCTGGGCTTTCTGCCCCCTGTGGCAGGGGATACTGGGGCTGCCCTCCTAGGGGATACCGGGGCTGCCCTCCCTGCCCTCGGCTAACTCAAGGCCAGCGGCTCTGCTAGTGCCTTTGGGCTTGAGGGTCTTGGTGCCAGGGACTGGCACCTTCCCTGGACGGGGGGACAGAGCTCCATGGGAGATGGGGGACCCTGGGGTGGTCGGGGGAGCTGTGGCATGCGGCTTGCCATGGGCCATGGCGCGGGGCACCGGAATGGCAGAGGCATAGTGGCTGCAGCTGGCGGGGTTGATGTTGGCCATCCCGTTCATCCTGGCGAGGCAGATGCTGGCGAGGCTGTGGGGGGAGAGGAGGGTTGACTGGGGCCTGGCATGGCCAGCGAGTGAGCATGGGGGTGCACCCACATCCCTTCAGCCATGCTGGACCCTGGTCTTGGCCCCCACCGACTGTGATCAATGTCCCCATCCTGGGAGGAGACCACTGCACCCCACAGCCCAGGGTGAGGATGTACATGGTGTCCCCAACAGGGATCCCTGGGGCCAGAGCACATGTGATGTCCTCCTCCAGGGACACTGTGCAGCCCCATCCCCATGTCCCCAGGTGCCTCTGGCAGGTCCCTGCAGCAAGGCCACATAGGAACAGACCCTCACCATGCAGGGCTGCGCTACAATTAGGATGGGCCCTTGGCTGCTCAAACCTTCTCCTTTTCTGCAAAACCACTTTCTGGCCAACCGAGACCACATCCTGGTCACCCAAGACCTGACACCATCTCCTGATCACCTTCCAGCAGCATGAGGACCAGCTCTGTCATCCCACTCCTCAGGCCGTGACTGGTGTCTGAGCCCCATCCCTGCCCTCCCCACCCCTCATGTCACTCCATGTGGTGCCAACTGCCCCATTCCCCATGCTCCCTCCTGCTCTCATCTTGCCCCACGGTGACTCCCCCTGGCATCACCATCCAGACGGTGTCCCTGCCCCCTTGCCTTGGTGCTTCTGTGCAGATGAGGATGGGGGCTCAGCACAGCACCCCATCCCACCCGCAGGCGGGCAGGGCCAGCTTTGCCACCGCCGGTGACAGGGACATCTGCACAGTCGCAGCGATGAGGAAGCTCATCCCTCCTGCAGGCTTTGCTCGGGCAGGCAGGGCAGAGCTCAGCAAGAGAATCCGCCCTGAAACAAAGCTCTATCTCCAACCACCTCCTGGCTGCAGCTCTCCAGGAAAACAGATCAAAATCTAGAGGTTTTCTCCAGGGCTGGAAGTCGGGGAGATGTGGCTCCTCAGGCGCCTGTGCCAACCTCTGCCCCCTCACCCTGGAACAGCTGCGCTGAACGGAAATTCCGATGGGTGCCGAATGCCACAGATCTCCTGGGAGACACATCTTGCAGGTCACTCCAGTGCTGCTTCACTCAGCCCCCTCAAAGGAAAACCTCTGGGGAGGGGAATGGCAGCTTTTTTGGGGTCCCCGAGCCCCCTGGGGGAGACCGTCAGCTCCAGGTCAGCCACCCACCGTCCCCATCGCCCCCGGGGGGGGGTCCTGTCCCCCAGTGCTGGCTGCGGGCCAGGTGGGTGCAGCGAGCACAAGCAACTCTTTGTGCGGCCGCTGCAGCGAGCGCGTTGGGGCTGCACTGGAGCTGAAGGAAGCTGTTCCCAGCGGGCTGGGGGATGCTGCCGCCCAGGTGCCGGGCTGCACACAAGCTGCTCTGTCTGCAGCCCTGGGGCCAGCAGCCTGGCCACCTTTCAAACCACCGGCCAAGACGGAGCTTCTCGGGAGCTGGAGAAGGTTTCTTGGCAAGCTGTGGAGTGCAGGGGGATGGCTCCCATCACTCTGACGGGAACAGTATCCAGCCTCAGCCCTGCACCCATTGCATCTCCCAGCTGACGGTGTTGCATAAGCAAAGCCCAAAAATGCCCCAAAATGCCCCACTTTGCCTCTTCCCCAACTTACAGCTGCCCCGAGCCCTTCTCCCCCCAGGCTTTTAGGGGGTGGCAAGGACCAAGGCTTGCCCAACATCCCCAAAAGTGACTCCCCTGGGGTGGCCATGTCCCTGCCACAGCCAGCACTTGGGTGAACACACCCAAATTCCCTTTTGCTGGCCCCACAAGAGCTAGATCACTTGATCAGCAGCGCCATGGGTCACGGGGAGAAGGGCTGATGCGGCGGACAAGATCTAAGCATCACAGCGCCGACTCCAGCAGCTACAAAGATGTTTTCAAGGCGATTTTCATTAATCAGAAGAGGGAACCAACACGCACAGCTCCTGGCTTGCTTGAAATGGCCAGCGAGGTTTTCTCTGCCCCCGTGCCCCAGCTGAGACACCTCTGCCTCCACTCACCGTGGTCATGGCCCCGAGGCACTGCACTCATGGATGGAGGAAGTGCTGGGACAAGGTGCTTGGGAGCCCCTTTGACAGATCTGTCCCTGAGCCATAGCGTGGGGTGAGATGGCGATGGGCACTGGGGCTCTGCCGCCTCTGTGCTGGCAAATAGGTCTGGATCCAGCCCCAGTGGCCAACGTGAGAGGTGGCATGGGGTGACAGAACTGGGGTCTCACTGACACCAAGCAAGGGCAGGACCTGCCCAGGAGCCCTGTGCTGGCACCAGTCTGCACCCAAGGGTGCTGTGGGGCAGGTGGCAGGAGCCAGCTGGGGGCTGTTCTGGGCTCCCCCTGCACCCGTGGGAATTCTTTGCACTCACAAAGTTCACTCCTGGGAGCACAGCAGCCAGGACTCAGCATCCAGCACCAGTCAGGAGCTGGAGACCAGCACACCCCTGGCAGCCCAACACCCCAACCCCTCCTTTGCAGCCCACCCAGCAGGAAATATCAGCAGCAATCATTTTTCTCTAACAATTCAGCCCTTTCCCAGGTTGCGCCCCACAACCCTCACACAAACACCACTTCTGCACGTTTTTATTCTCTCTTTAACCCAGCCCCTTGTCCCAGGAGCGCTGTGCTTGGGGCAGAGCAGTTCACAGCCTTGAACTGCAAAATACCTTGTGCAAAAGGCTCAGCCTTCCTGCAGAAGGCATGAGGGAGCCTGGGATGTGGCCGGGAGCCAGCGAAGCTCCAGCCTC
>NW_010242408.1:1385-3814 GCF_000690775.1 Eurypyga helias | reverse complement strand
CCCGCCCCAACTCACCTATTTCAACCTTGTGGTCCCTTGCACAAACATCTCTGGCCCTAGGGGCTGCTGCTGATGGGTTTTCTTCTAACACGGAGGCAGCTCATCTGCCACCACCCCCATCAAGCTGCTTGCAAGCTCCTCTTCAACAAACTCAGGGGCAAAAAAAAATCTGGATTTATGCCACGACCTTACCTACACCAGCACCCTCTGAGCATCACCAGCATGCAACACCCCTCCAGCCCCCTCCTGCTCACTGGGCACGTGGCATTGGGCTATAACCAAGTTTTATAGACTTTTTTTCCAGTCTATTCACTTTGGATTTCTCTCTCGTGGACACAACGTCCATTTCTCCCCTCAGAGCCCACCAGCAGCCACTTCACTGAGTTGCCGCGGCTGCAGCAGAAGCCAAAGCTGCCATGTTGGCCACAAAAAATCAATCCTCCTCTTGTGCTCAGAGGGTTGAGGTTTCCCAGGAGTTGCCAATGCCTGCTGGGAGCTGGGCTCCAAAGCCATCCAAAGCACACACCTCGGGGTTCCAAGGACACCCAGCCCTTCACTGCACCTGGCTAAGTATGGGTGACCCCTCCTTGGGCTTCATCCTGCTTTGGAGAAGCGGGGGGCTTCCGTGGGGCTGGGCAATGGGAGATGTGGCCCTGCTCCCCCAGGCTGCAACACCAGCCATACCCTTGAGCTGGGCTCCTGCAACCAGCAATGTCACCAAAGGGGTAAACCAAAGCAACTCCTACCAAGTCTGTATTTCCCCCCATCAGCCTCATCTGTGCCAGGCAGCCCTCCTGCTCATTCCATCATTTTATTAATGAGCATCAACTAAAACCATCCCTAGAAGAGATCTATCCCATTCTTCTTCCAAACAAATTCTTCATTTGCCTCCAGTTTTATTTCTACCCCATCCAAACTCTGCCCCCAGGGTCCTGGGGTCCCAGTGTCCCCAGGACTGGGTCCCCCCCAGCATGTGCCCCACATGCTGTGGCAGCAGGGAGCAGGCAAGTGCCATGTCACGGTGCATCACGCTGATGTCCCACCGCCGCTTTGCCTGGCGAAAGCAGGTTACGGCTTGACCTAGATAGACACGGGCGGCTCCTTTGCAATTAGCTAGAAAGGGAAATGACTTTCTCCTTTAATACAACCTGGCTGTGGGGCCTCCATGTCCCTGGAGCAGCTCTCAGGACCCAGCTGCTGCTCGCCCTCTGGGTAACGTGAACACCAGCAATTTGCACCCGATGCTTTATTTCTGGGACTTCCAACCTCTGTGTGGGTTTTTGGCTCCAACCCCTCCCCAGGTTCTAGGATCGCTGCATGCCGTGGAGGTGGAAAGCAGCAAATACACACAAGGTACTTCAGCACCGGGGGATATTTTGAAGAAGCAGCAGCAATGCTGTGGGCAGCATAGCCCTGCCTTGGCACGGGGCTGAGCTTCCCTGGGCAGCTGGAGATGCTCATCTCCTGGATGGGGGGCTGGATGCTCGTCTCAGGAGCTCAGGCCTCGATTGCTGGGCCAGTATCCACTGGCTCCTGCACTGAACTCAAGTTTTCCCCAAATTAAAGGTCGTTACACCTAGAGACAAGATGGTTTCTGAACCCTTCAGGTGATGCCATCCACGGAGGGTGTTCATGCTGAAGAAAAATGAAACAGCCCTGGCTGAGCTGTGTCCTTCATTCCAGGACAAAGGCAACCCAGAACATCCCTGAAGGCATCTCCTTCCAAGAGACATCTGTTGTGCTTGGAGCTCGAGCTAAAATTCCTCAGCCCAGTGTCCAAATGCATCTAACACGTGATTTTAGCAGCCAGAAATTAATACAGGGACCTGGAGCCCAAGCCTCGTTTCCTGTCCCTGTTTCACACATGAGGGGTCACTGGAGCATCCCCAGCATCAAAGCAGATCTGCTTTGGAGCCATCCATCACCTGAGTAGAGCTGGAAACAGCCACTGCCCCAGCTCATCACACTCCTGGCCCCACAGGGGCTGCCCCACTCCTGACCCTGCTCTGGGGCTATGCCGAGTGGCCGAAGCCCCCAGCTCCTCCACCTAGGAGGGATCCAACATCTAGCTCTGCCATGGTCTCAAGAGAACAGCTAACAGTTCTTCAAGTGTTTCAATCTGCTCCTGAAACATTTAGGGGTGCCTTTTATAAAGCAGGTCACATATTGCCTTCTCTCATCTCTCACAGTTGAGAGCTCTCTGACATGGATGAAACTCTGCCCCACACCCTGCCATAATTGTGTCAGGAGTCTGAGCATGAACACTTAGTGATATAAAAAGGTATTAAACCCTTCAAGCCTCGCTGCTGCTCTGTGCCTCAGTTTCCCCGCCGCCACCTCTGCTAGGGGTGAGGGAGCTGAAAATGGGCTGATAGAATCATGGAATGGTTTGGGTTGGAAAGGACCTTAAAGACCATCTAGTTCCAACC
>NW_010242408.1:308-1101 GCF_000690775.1 Eurypyga helias | reverse complement strand
AAAAAGTCCCCCCCAGCTTCCTTGTAGCCCCTTCAGCTCCAAGTGGTCAATATCCTTCTGATGTTGAGGGCTCCACAGCTGGACGCAGCACTCCAGGTGGGGTCTCACCAGAGCAGAGTACAGGGGCAGAATCCCCTCCCTCGACCTGCTGGCCACACTTCTCCTGATACAGCCCAGGATACGGTTGACTTTCGAATCAAGGAGGACGGATCTTTTCCTGGGTGTGCTGGGCTGCAGAGCAGCTCTGTAAATTGGGATCCACACCTGAGACTCCCATGGGACCAGCAGTCCAGGGTGCTGCGGCAGAGCTGGCTGTGCTGCCTGTCCCTGGGGAGATGCTTGCGGGCTGCAAAGCATCCTCAGTGTTTAAGGGTGAGGATGGAGGGGTCAGCCCAGGGGTGAACCTTGGGTTGTGGATAGCCTGCGGCACTGAGCCCATGCCAAGGGACAGATCCTGGTGCCATAACACTGATGCCTCTTGAAGCTACCACGTGCATCTCACAGCCCTGTGCAGAAACTGGCGCTGAGCTGCCTTTGGGGATGGCTGTGCTCCAGCATGCCCTCCTCCACGGCACGCTCGGGAAGGATGACAATGAAAAGGCTCCTTGTGACACAAGGGACATAAAATTTTCCTAAGAGAAACAGAGGGAGCAGGGGCAGAAAGGAGCCTTCAGAGGAGAACAAGCTGCCGATTCAGCTGCCAGCCCTGTCCTTCTGTCACCCACACCCTGGCCGGGACCTGGCCTGCCTGCCAGCCTGGGTCAATGCCACCACCCGCATCTCCAGACCCCGG
>NW_010242408.1:0-246 GCF_000690775.1 Eurypyga helias | reverse complement strand
CCGGCCTGGGCTGATGCTGTGGCTCAGGCAGGGTGTGGGCAGGTGGTTCTCCGGGGCACAGGCAGCAGGCGGGCAGTCAGGTAGGAGGGGAGGCCAGGGCAGCCCCAACTCTGCCTGCCCTGGCTGGCTGGTTCTCCGCAGCACGATGCTGGGGGCTCTGGGAGCTGCGAGCTGGTGCAGGAGTAGGACAGAAGCCGCTTGTTGTCAGAGCAGAGATGCCAGCGCTATAGCCACAGCACTGACCCC
>NW_010242407.1:56145-67122 GCF_000690775.1 Eurypyga helias | reverse complement strand
GGGTAATGGTTTTAAGCTAAAAGAAAGGAGATTTAGACTAGTTATTTGGAAGAAGATTTTACAGTGAGGGTGGTGAAACACTGGAACAAGTTGCCTATAGAGGTGGTATAGAGGTTTCCAAGGATGTTTACCCATCCTTGGAAACATTCAAGGTCAGGCTGGACAGGGCTCTGAGCAACATGATCTAGTTGAAGGTGTCCCTGCTCACTGCAGGAGGATTGGACTAGATGACCTTTAAAGGTCCCTTCCAACCCAAGCCATTCTATGATTCTGCCTAGTTTAAGTCAAAAGAGAATCTTTAGGTCACTCACCTCCTCCAGGGTGGTTTCAGAGATGCCATAGCTGGAAATGCCAAGATCAGAGAGACGGTCATCAATTTCATGGAACAGCTCCACAAAAGCTCCCTCTTTAGCAGCCTTATATGGCAAGACATAGGTTAATTCATGGCCGATGTCCTCCACCAGCCTGGCCTCAGGAACATGTTTTGTAATGAGATTTGAAATTGCAGAGACATCTAGAAGAACCAAAAAGAAAAGATGGTGTTCATCGTGTTACTGCTCATTATGTGGAAAAAAGAGAGCCTGAAAAACCTTTCTGAAAGGACAGGAAGGAAAATGGGACATCTCTGGACAGACATATTGCTAACAGGCCTAGCAACTATATAATGTTTGATTATTAAATCTCAGGACAGCTTGAACCCAAAATGGCTCACTGAAGAAAAATATTCCAATATTCATGGGTTTAAAAATACCATGTCTGTGAATTTAAAACTGTGCTAAGACCGTAGCTACACAGGGGCACAAGCTTAAGGCAGTTGTCTAAGGTCAAAGATACAGCAATGTCAGCACTGGGGCTGAATGTGACACTCTTTTCCAAGACTCACCGACAGTCAGTGTGTCGCTTTCATGGTCACTGCCAAGGCCAGCGTCAGAGCTGCTCTGGGAGACACTGTCATCCTAGTCACAAAAGAGAAGACAAACATTGTTTCCTCCTGTTTCATCAGAAAGGGGCCCACCAGATGCTACACTCTAGGTAACTCCAACCAGATGCTGCAATATGCTGGGTCCTCCACAGAGGAGTCAGAAAGTAATGGTGACATACCACTGCAAAGGGCTGAAATACAAGTAAGAGGTCATAATTACACAAGTTAGTGTTGCAAAAGTGTGCACTTCAATTTATTCTGTATCTCTTCGATATGCCAGCACTAAAAGAAACTATGATGGAGATGTAGGTCCCATGCAACAGTTTAACCATTCGCCATCTGGCATAGTACTTACAAAAGCAAGTAACACTTATCTTAAAGAATAAGGCATCTTAAAGAATGTCTCTTTGAGACATTCTACCATGTAAAATCTTAGCTGCTGCTTCCCATAAAGCCTGAGATTTCAAGCAGGAAGAATGAATATGAGCAGGAAGGGTCAGCTGTACCTTTTTCAGATAGGACACTGTGCTGCTGCTGTTTCGGCAGGAGCTTAGAGAGGAATCTACATCCTTCTTGACCAGTGTCAAATAATAGCCTGTTCCCAGCTGGTTCTTTAGGAATAGAGAAGAGCCAACACAGCAGAGCTTCCCATGAGAAATAATGGCAATCCGGTCCCCCAGAATGTCTGCCTCATCCATGTGGTGCGTGGAGAGAATGATAGTGCGGCCTGGAAGAAAGCAAGGGAAGACACTGCTGGTAAGTCACCCATACCCATGTTCCCAAGCCAAAGCCACAATCATCTGGATCTTGCCATGGAGTTGAATGGGAGGTTGATGCCAAGAGTCAAGGCTTCTTGAATGAGACCAGCAGTATGGAAAAGGTTCACAGCTACTGCCATGGGTTTATTCTCCCCACTCTCTACAGGCTCGTGTCATGCTCAGCAACGGCAGGTTAATTTCGTATCGCAAGGCTGATTGCACAGAGCAGAACAAGACACCGCTGCACACCAAGGGTGAGTTTCTGACTTTAATTGCCCTCTTAACCCAGTGAAGTTCTATGTTCATGAGCTCTGACATGAATAGGATGAGAATGGACAGATGAGAGATCTGCAAATCCTTGCCCTGCATGCTTTTTGTTCCCTCCTCAGTGCAAGCAACAACAGATTTGCAAAGACACGTTGATAATTCTGGAAACACTCATGAATCAGACTGATTTTTCTTTTGCTTTCCACAACACATTCATTACGAGTAGAGAAAAAGACCACATACCTTGCCGATACTTTAGAAGCAATTCCCATATCCCTCTGCGAGAATAAGGATCCACTCCAGCTGTAGGCTCATCCAGAATGACAACCTTGGAGCCACCAACAAAGGCTAAGGCAACTGAGAGCTTCCTCTGCATGCCACCTGACAGGCACAAGAAGGTCAAGTTCAGGTTGATGCAGAGATGAGGGGAATAGCAATAGCTGCAGCATACTGGATAATGAGTTCTCCAAGAGAAAGCAGAACTGCATACTCAGAAGACCAAGCACTGCTACTGTTTCAGGCCTTCAGGGTCCCACCACGTTCACGATGGGGTAACTCATCTGATGGTCTTCCTTCAGTGAAGTCCAACTCTCCTCCTACTGCAGGAAACCACATCTTGCAAGGCCTTCCGAAAGTGAATCATAATAACTCAAGAGCAGCACTAGCAAGTTGCCAGCATGGATGCCTAACCATACTTGAGGATCTGAAGCACAGGTCTCGAGAGCCTGAGCTGCAGAAACAGGTCCTCAAGAGACGCCTCTCCTGTGGAAGTGTGCCAGAGGCAGCAGCAAGGCATTGTATTACACTCTTCAACACTAATGCCAACCTGTGGCCATCTGCCCTCCCTTCCCAAGGTCAAACGTACACTCTGTGCTGATAACTGAGTCAGAAACAAAGGAGTCTTGGTCCCTCAACTAACTGGTATAGACTGATACAGGAATCCTGCTCTTCCTGAACCAAGGTGAACAACACTCCAGGACACTAACTAAAGATGCAGAAGCTGGCATAAGAAACGCACTTAGGATTCACAAACAGCAAGGGACTTGGAGATTATGGTCTGAGACACTCTCAGCTAAACTCATAAAACCCAAACATATTAGTAAGCGTTTGGAGAACACATATCACATGCAGCTAGACAATGTTGTGATAGAAACAAGTACAAAATACTCAGAGAAAGTCAATTACTTATTATGGCCATTAGTAGCATAAAACAGTGTAAGACTGTTACGTTTACTATGATATGCTGATTAGGTACTTAATAAATAACAGATTTCCTGAAGCACTTAACTGTGTGATAGGTCTACATTTTATCGGAGGATCCAACCAAGGTCGATGATGCAGCCTCTGAGAAACCCAAGCGAGCTTTTCCGGGGCTGAGAAAGCAGCTGAGAAATGGAAGAGCAGCTGAACCTACCAGAGAGTTTGCTTGTCCTAGCTTTCAGTTTGTGAGGCAAACCGACATCCACTGCCATCTGCTCCATCTCCTCTTTCACCTTCTTTTCTGGCAGCCCTTTAAGCCGAGCGTAGAACCAGATGTGCTCCTCCACAGTCAGCCTAGGGAACAGGAGCAGGCTCAGGGCACAGCTGAGAGCACCATCCTGGGATTCATCCCTCGCATTAGCATTACAGGAGGCATGTTTGTTCGCTCAGGAAAACATCTTTTAGAGATTTCAGGAAGGAGGTACAGACTGGGTGTGCTCAGCTTGGGCCTGATTTCAGTGTGTGGCTATTCAGTACCAATGTAAATAAACATCCTTTAAGGTGTCTGACAGAGTACCCCAAACATCCCAGATCACTAGTCACTGGGGAAGCATTTGGCCTGGTTAAGTTTAATGGAGTAGACGTCTTTCAAGTGGGGTGAAAGATGAAAGCGTAGCCTCTTGCTGGTAACTCTCAGGCATGTACAAACCTGCTAATAAAAAGAATACCCTCGCAGCAACCTCCAACCACCCCGCTGTCTCACATCATGCACACTGACAAAGACAAGGAATATCCTTGCTGAAAACACACTGCCTCCTAAAGAACGCAAATGTCTGTTGGGTAACACCAGCCCTGCATCTCACAGATGATACTCACAAGTCAAACAGAACATTGTGTTGTGGGCAGACACCCAGGTTCTGCCTGATGGTGCTGAGCTCAAAGCGGATATCTTTGCCCAGGATGAAGGCTGTACCCGAGGTTGGGGGGAACAAGCCAGTCAAAATGGACCTGAAGGAAAAAAAACAACAGATAAGCAGGTTCCACCGCTAGGAAATGGCTGCTGCACATGCCAGGATGGATGGATGAAGAGTGCGTGGGGAGTCCTGGGGAACAGTCGTTTCTCAGACTACTTTCCTGAAGTATCTCATTAATGGATTAAAAACCCCCAAACCACAACTCCAATGGCTTTAACGGTGATCAAGGCACACCCACATGACTCTGCTTGAAGGAAAGATTTTTTTTCCCTTAAAAGCTTCTCATCCTTTCAGTCTCAATGTGTTTCCTTTGCTGGTAAGTCAGAATCCCAAACTGCATTACTGAAAAATACTGCCAGCAGATTAATTCGGCACAGCCTAAACCTGAAGTACTTCCAGTTTCATATCCCTGTATCTGTGCATCTTCTGAGGCAGCTGTACAACCACTGAAATCAATGAGATCAGTGCAGCACCCTGGTCTGCACTAGCTTGCACAGTGCAGTTGTACAGCTACCTCTATCACGCTGGTAGGAATTGCGGTGTTCAGTCACTTCCCCACTGTCTTAAAGTGTTCTTTTGTTCTTACATGGTAGTGGTTTTCCCTGCTCCATTATGTCCCAGAAAGGAGGTGATTTGTCCTTCATAGAAATTCAGTGTGAGACCATCCACAGCAACTTTCTCGCCATCACGATAAACCTTGACCAGGTTCTGGATGCAAACACCAAGGCTGAGATGCATAGGCTCTTCTTCCTTGCAGACTGGAAGAAAACATAGCAAAGTAAAGAGAGAGATGATAGGTTTTAACAGCAAATTCTGTTCTAACAAACATCACATTCGCCCAAGTCTGTGGAGATCCAAGGAGAAATGAGCTATAAGAAGAACTGATGACATTTCTGCCTCAGGTATAGGAACCTTCCACAGAAGCTGTCCTTTATCTCTCTACTGGGCTTGTCTGAGAGTTGGGAGACCTTCACCGTCACCAGGGTTGGCAAAAATGGGAGGAATTCTCAACTTCATGAGGCTGGAGTACCAAAGTGGGCAAAGTACCATGGGCTTATCTGGATACGCCCACCTGATCGGCATACCCAAACTGTGATAACAAAGGGATGACCAATGTCACCTTAACCATGCCAGTCTCGGTATCCTTGGACTCTCTTTTCAAAAAGGCAGACCATAACACTTCAATGTAGAAAGGCTCTGTGTCCAGCGCTTACCTTCTGAAGGCCCCTTCTGGTCAGGATGAAGGTGCTGCCTGTCCTGTGGTTCCTCGCCAAACCAATAGGATTTCGTGAAAGGGAAGTACCAGGGCCTGGGAATCCCATACTGGCCTGAAGAGAAAAGCATTATATGAGCCTGACTGCATCTGTCCCTTTTTTCATACTAGCTTTCAGGACAAGAAGTGAAGTACTCCACTCCCAGTTAGCCTCTAGGTTAGGCAGAACTAAGAAGAGATCTTTCTTGATGATGGCATTACAGACTTTGGAGGGGTAAGGGACAGCTCTTTCCCCAAACTTCACTTTAAGGTAAAAGTCCTGTGTTGGGAAGTGCTACACAGCCACATGGGGTGCTGATAGTCTCAACACCTCCCGTGCAGCAGGGTCTGTGGACTGAGCAGTTCAGAGAAGGGAACAGCTGAAGTGTAGCAAAGCTTCTGGGACTAGCTCAGCCATCAGCACAATGGGGCACGACCTCTGTACTGGGCAAGAGTCACTGCTATGAGCAGCAACAACCTTACTGTGATGCTGGTCTGTGGTTCTCCTCTATGACCTTTCCACAGCTCTGCTTAAAAATGGGGTCAATTTGCATCCTGGCAAATGAGTAGGATGAAAGGATCCATTTAGAAGTGTGAAGACACGATCCCCTCTCAGAAGCAGACCTCACCTGGGAAGACAGACTCAATGTACCAGGTCATGACCCCATACAGGAAGGTGTCAAACAACATCATGACAGCAGAAGTGGTGATGCTAAAGCCATCTTCTTCCAATGGGCTCTCAAAGAAGTTATCCCACTGAACACCAACTCCCTGCTCCTCAAACAGTGCAAAGTATTCACAACCAAAGCCAAAGGCTACAGGAGACAGCAGGCTCTGCAAATGGAAGGCATGAACATGCATTCAGTTTTCAACAACTACCCTCCAACCGAGCAGCTCAGCTCTAGCACTAGGCTAAGGGACATGGTCCAGAAGCCTTATAGGGTAAGTCAGAGGTCCAAGGAGTGCAACCATATTTGCAGAGAGGGGAGTGGCAGATTCAGTCTTGGTTCCAGAAAGCAGACAAGACCTGAAGTCTCTGCTGGACCACCAACCAGAATTGTTTATTTACCTATTTTCTTTCCCTTGCTCTTTGTACTTTTACGTGAGGGAAGAGATTACTAACAGCCACCCTCACCCGACAGGTAAGAAGTGCTATGGAGAGGAAAGGCAGCTGGTTCCTTCAGCATGAGTATCTGGTGGTATAGCATCACTGCTTACAGGGATCAAGGCAGCTTAGTCTGGCCGAATAACTTCTACTACCAAGACCAAGAAAACCTTCCCAGCAGCTCCTAGTGGGCTCGCTCAACCTCTTCACCAAGCCCGGCCCTAATAGACCCCTACACTGGAAAATTATCCTGACGTTGCCACCTCTCCTCCTCATTATCAGTGTCCAGCTAGTGAGCTGCTGAGCGCCATACTGGTGGAGGCCCAGTACCCAGAGGAGTTTTCTCAAGACTCACCGCAAAGATCTTGAGGGAGAAGCTGACATAGTCCTGCCAGGCAACACATAGCACATAAGGCAGGTACAGCGTGAAATACACAATGCCCCCACAGGCAGCTGCCAGGTTGGCCCTGGAGAACACGGTGCTGATGAGGAAGCACTGGAGGATGGTCACGACACCAAAGATCGAGAGGAAAACAAACACCACGCTAGGGTCACTGTAAGGCAGCAGATTCCCCATCTGGCAAGAGAACAACAGGTCCATCAGGCTTTGAAAGGGCTTTCCAAGGTGGCTCTACTACAAGTAGGTACATAGAGCTGCTGCTCCAGGAGAGACTGGGCTTGCTGCAATTTACACAATAGCCTTCCCAGAAATGGTGCAGTACCAGAAGCACCTTTTCAATAGCACTTAAACTACTACAGCCCCTCCCACTGTTTTCAACCACTGAGCCCTGTTCTGTTCCAAAACACTGTTCCCAAAAAGCTGCTGGTCAACCTTAACTCCTAATCGGTGTGCCAGTGCAGACCACTGCTTAGCAGGCTCTCAAGACTCTAAATTCTGCTGCCACAGACCAAACCAGTCAACTCACCTTAAGGATCAGCACCAGCAGTCCTGCACTCATCAGCAGAGGGATCAGGCTGCTAATGAACCAGCTTAGCCAAAGGATGCCATTGTCAAGACCCATAATCCTCATTGTCTCCTTCAGCCGGACTTCCTTCTCATACACTATGCCCTTTATTATCACAGCCACTGAGTAGATCCAGGCTAGAGTCATGAAGAGAGGCATGGAGCGGCTCATGACACGCAGAAAACTAAGAGGAAAGCATAGGAGCCAAGAGAACAAAGTGAGAAAATCAATGCAATTTCAGGTACCGCTCAAGAGCTAGCAGAGCATGGTGACAGCTAAGGCTTCACTGCACAAAGCAGCCCATGTGCACAGCATGACCCTGCATCAATGTCTCACCATGAAGCGAGGCTGATGGCACCACCTGGAATGGGAGCTGGAGTTGCAACTGTCGCTCCATAGAACAGCAGGTGCAAAGACCTGCCTTTCCTGGGGACTATTCTCAGCTGTCCCCTTTCTAACTCTCCCATGCATAGGTGTCTGCTTTTTTCCCAGTGCGATTTTTGCCCATATCGGGTTTGGGGATATGGGCATGTCTCAGGAATGCTCTCTGTATGTGAAAGTCCTGAACAGACAGTCCTTCTCCTGGGCAGGACTCTGCAAGTCGTTACGTATTCTAAATCCTCCCTGCAGGTGCCCTAATTCCAGGGATTAGGAACACTAAAGAAATTGCTCCCTCACTGACAGCCAGGACATAAACTATGCCTGAGGAAGGACAAAAGCCCATGCCTCCCAAGCCACAATACTTCTGGAAGTTTCCAAAGCAGTGTGCATACATACATGTCATCAACGTAACATGGGTAGGGCATCTGCTGCACATAAACTCCTGTCTTCTTCTCCGTGCCTGTCTGCACCCTGATGATGGCCTGTTCCACCACATCCTGCAGGTAGGCAAAGCCTCCCCAAACATAGCGCATGTCCTCAAAGGGGTCAGCACGGGGACCAGGATCCCAGTATCTGCACCAAGGGCATAAGACCTTTCCATTAGAAATCCTTATCACCACCACAACCCCCATAATAAATTGTTCATACAGCAGCATGTCAGGACTCACCCATCCTTGATCTTGTTGGTCCTTTCCACATTATCAATATCCATGCGTATCTTGTATTTCACATGTTGAGGGAGGTCTATGCTGTTAGGAGCTATTTCAGTGAAGACTATGCCAGCCCAGAACCTCCTTTCATCCAGAAGCTCCAAGGATTTGTTTATAAGCCGGACTTCTGTAGCCACAGGCTCCAGTTTGTCCAAGTTGACACACTAGACAGGGACAGATTTGGAAGCGTTCATGGGATAAGTTACCAAACCAGAACGTACTTCGTTTATGTTTGGGGGAGAGAAAAAGAGAGAACTCTGCAATAATAATGTCATGCCCAAGAAAAGGCTGTAGCACTGGACTACTTTGCAATGGCTCACAGCAGCCCAGCAAGTTGCTTAAGATGTCATTTTTTTCCTGCTTGATGATCACCTGCCAGTCATATACTGAGAAACACCCCAGCAAAGGTATTTTCTGGGTAAGAAGTTAGGTAGCACTGTACTGTTAGCTACAGGATCCCATCCAAGCATCAATTTCCATAGACAGTCTTGTTGTCTCTGTTACCAATAAACTAGGTCTCTTTCAAGCCCCCTAAAAATCAGCAGAGAGATTCGAAGGCTTTGGACAAGGCTCCAGTCAGGCCAAGCCTTCTTGCTGTTTGCACCCATCTGCCAAGATGGCCAAGTAAAAAGTAGAAAAATTTAATTTTTCATAATGTCTTCCTCAGTTTAAAGCAGCTGCCAGCATCCCTGCAGGCTCCAGCTAAAACCCCAGACTGAAATACGAGCTGTTACATACTTCAAAGCAAGTGGCAGCTCTCAGTTGCCCAGTAACAACAGGGTGGGAAACCACATGCAATGGTTAAAGTGAGAGCTTCAAGAACAAAGCCTACAGTTAGGTTCTTACATCTATGTTTAGGAACCGGAATAAATTATGTTTTTCCAATATGCTGCACACTCAGCCCTACTACAGCCTGGCTGTTTACAGAAAATGGGCTGAGGAACATCCATCTTCCCTTTCCAGAAGCACCCCACAGCACAAGTGGAGACCAGGTTGCTGCACTTCCCCAGCTCCTTGCCCACACTAGCAGGATCTCACCTCCATGAAATGGGAGATGGTCTGGACAGCCCGGTCTGTCTCATTGAAGGCGTCCACCCAGGTATACACAGAGCCATTTGCTGTCTCAAAGTCCTCTGGATGGTTTGACAGGAAACGGGCAACATCCTCCACTGTCCAGTTAGAAACTGTCAAGTGCAGGTCCCAGAGAGCTTTGTCTTTCAGCAGTGTCTGTGGATATTTTGTTTTCAAAGAAGAATTAGTGTTGGAACTCCTCTCTCATCATGAAAACGAGTACTACCAGAGGAAAATGCCTTTTAAAAACGGTGCAGGGAGATACCCTGTCATACTAGTGGATGGTAGGGTCCTTTCTCTTACCCTTTCATTGCAAAGGGTGTGCATCCTCCACACCACCGGGTATGCTTTGCAGGATGTCTGGCTGCCTCCATGTCCTACCACCCTTTTCCCAAGGAGAGGGCAGCAGAGAGCCACGAACATCCCACATGCAGACCAGGCCTTGCAACAGCAAAACAGGGAAGGGGGAGATGTCTTCAGGAGGGATGTATTCGGCTCAGTGTGGTTGCCAAGCTCTGCTCACTGCTCCTGAACAAACCTCTGCTCCCAGCTGGATGGAGAGGGGTTGTGGTATGGCTGTAGGTTGGACTGTCACAGTGCTGAGCAGAAATACTGACACCAGAAACTAGGTGGCCTTTTTACTACTGTGCCATCAGGACTGGCTGAAGCAGCCCTGTACAGCCATGATGTCCTCCCTCTCTCCTATCTGGGACAGTGCTTTTTTTCACCTCGTTTAACTGCAGGCTGTCTGACAACAGGCTATTGCCTCACTACGTGAATGCACAATGCCCCACACAAGTACGGTCTGGGTGGAAGCACCTGGCATTGAAGCACAAACTAATCCTCTGGGCAGACAGTGTAAGGGTAGGCAGGAGGGGAGCATTAACTGTAAAGGACACAGTTGAACTGAAGGAGAATAAAACAAACCCTAAGTAAGATAGAAAACTGTAAAAATCCTAACCAATAAAATCAGGAAATGGATTTTCTGCTGTAACGAAGAATGAAGCATAGGGGTGAGGAGCTTCCCCATGCTCTGCTTGTTACCAGCAAACTAGAAAGTTTGGGTCACACAGTTACACAAACAGCATCAAGAACTAGGAAAACAGAACAGGCCAAGTTGGCAAAGAACATACAAAAGGGAAATCCGAGCAAACAGGGATTGGCTGTGTTATGGTCTCTTCGCATTTGCCCTCCCAAGGTTGGCTCACACCACCCTCCCCAGCAGTAAGGGCACCATGCCTGCATGTAAGGGACTCAGCCCCATCATGTTCAGCAGCGATGTTAAAAAAAGTTCCTTAATTCCAGGGACACATGTCCTTCCTTAAGTTAGCAGCCACATCAGCATCAAGCTGGAAATTCCAGAGATGGACAA